>NW_023425366.1:21108307-21293307 GCF_014108415.1 Molossus molossus | reverse complement strand
ATACAAAATACATACAACTTTAAATAGTTTTAAAATACATAAAGTCAATGGTACAAGAGATAAGAATTAAAATTTTACAACTATTTTATATAAGTAATTTAAAATAGGTAAATAGATTTTACTTCAATATGAAATAGTTAAACACTGCAACAGATATATCCAAATACTTTACTTAAAAATAAAATGCAGTAGGTAGTCAAAGCATTGTTTAAACATGGTTAGAATTATCACTAGAAATCTCTTTGCAGAAAATACCTAGAATACAGCACTGAGATATAAATATATTTTTAAGGGAGATAAAGAATATGATAACAAAATAAGAAACCTCAGTGGAAGCTGTTTAGGAAATTCAGACAAAGTAGGAAGGATGGGAAGAAATGATATTAAATAAATAATAATTCAAATTTTCTGGAATTGATAAATATGCTTGTTGAAATTGAACACTGTGAACAACAAAAACAACAAAAATCCATAAAAATAAAATCACCCAATTACGTAACAAAATAAAAATTATTAGAGGCATAATGATTATTATTTTAAAAGTGACCAAAAAGAGAGAACAAAAAACAAAACAAACAAACAAAAAAGATTGCCTACAAAATAAACATTCTTAGAGTGAAAAAGTATTTTCATTAATAACAACAAAAGACAAAACCAGTAGAATGGTATCTTTAAAAGACTGAGCTAAAATAAGGGATATATTTCAGTTTTGTATCTAGCTCAACTATCTCCAATAGTAAGAAAAATGAATAAACCAGACAGAGAAAATTTGCTACTAACATTTCTTCACCAAATTAGCAAGGATTGCAGAAATTTCTGAGAAAAAGAAATTGAAAGAAGAAATAAAAATTTAAAAAAATATTGAGTAATACGTCAAGCAAAAGGATAATCAGTAAAAAATAACCGAATAACACAAATACATAATGGAGGCAATGATAAAACAAGAAATAACCAAGTTTAAGTGGTAATAATGTGGAAAATAAAGGTGAATAAAATTTAAGTTAAATATTCTATTTTTTAACAAAGTAATAAGATGGATATATATCTGTTTGTTAATAATCACAATTATGTAAATTGATAAACCAGTTAAATGATTCAATGCATCTTGCAACAGTATGTAGTGTATTCACATGCTTTTTCTCTCAGCTATTATTCTTATGCTATTCTGTAAAGACAATCAAGGCTCAATATAACTCCTTCTGTCAGCATAGTCTATTTGTTTTTCCTAACGAAGATTTGTTTCTTATTGTTGAATTGAAGCTCATATTTCAACAAATGCATTGTGGGAAATTCGTCTGAAATTTGTTACCACAGACTCTGACCTTCTCTCCTCTTCACTGAATTTGAAATGCCCTCCTTATTGAATGCTGTTGGGATTACAGTTGTCATGAAACAGGCTGCTTTACATTCATCCTGTTTTTTTGCTTTGAGTAGATTCTTGGAAGAATACAATGCAGAAATGACTTCACTCAGCACTCCTACAACTGAGCAGGTTTAGTCTTAGGAACTATGTATTAATGTCATCAATATTTCAAAGATCAAAAATTACTTTTAGACTTTATTGTTCTTATACGAGTAATAAACATTGAAATGCCTGGAAAGTTTCCCAAAGTAATAAATATGTAAGACAAAGGAAGGCCAAATAGAACCTGTTAATTCATACATATTTGTGGTTGACTGATAAGGAAAGAAAAAAGAAAACTGTTTTAGAGTTTTCTGCCCTTTAGAATAATGAATTGCAGTTCTGTGATATTAAGCATTCTTCCTATGCTTACTGTTAAGTCAATTATATATTGCTTCTTTACATGCTTGGATAATTAACATTTATTAACTTGATTTTTTTTTTACATCATTGTTTTCATACATGCTGTTTTTATGCCTGGAAAATAACTATTCTTTAATATATCAGGAAAATGTGCATTTTTTTCAGATACTAACCCAAGAATTATATCTTTCTCAATATTCAAAGATGCCTCATGAAAAAGAAAAAAGTTTTCAAAGGAATTAATATACCGTTATTAGCTTTGCATTCTAAAAGCTTTTTATTTTTTTCAATTTTCAAGCTATTTATAGTCTCCTTTATGAAAAAAAAAATTGATGTAATTTTTTAATCACAATAATTCTCTATTAGTCCTTCAATTTTTCTCAATGACTAGAATTGTTGGTAAATGCTGGCTTCATTAATTATACATTGTTTGGAAAACAATTCATACAACATTGCTTAGATTTTGGGAATTTATTAGGGGTAAAGAGCAAAATAATAAAATATTTCTCCTCCATTCACTTCTTGTGACAAGGCAAGAGATGTTTCTTCTCTTTAACACTATCTAAAAATGTATAAGGTAAGCATTCATATTAATTGTATAAAGATATATTAAACATACAATACATGTTACATATTATAGATAACTAGAGGTTTTAATAAGAGTCAGCTTGCGTTATATTGAAAACTAGATATCAGATGAATATTTGATTTTCATTAATCACAGTGTTGTTTTTTTATCTTGAATCACATTCAAATAAAACAAAGCCATCGCTTTTCTGCATGTCTGCTTTCATGAATTTTATTTTATATTTTGCATCTTCTTGGTAGCTAATAAAGGTACATAAAAAATTGACTACTCTTACAAAGCATTTATAAATAAATGTGCAAATATAGATATGTAATGAGAAAAATATCAAAGGCAAGTTTTTGAAAAAAAATGTTTTATACAGATCATGTATCACAGTAATGCACACTTGAAACCTCTATGACCCTATTAAGCAATGTCACCCCCAATAAATTTAAATTTTAAAAATATATATAAACACTATTAAAAAAAAAATAAAAAGGAAAAATGCCTTTAACACTTAAGATGGTTGGCATGAAAATTAATTTTAATCCATGATTTGAAAAGGAAACTCCAAAGAAAGTCAGGAACATTTTGACTTTTAACTAAATACAAAAAAGTAACAATTCCTTAAGGGTAAAAAGACTAAAAAAGATTTTTCATGTTAAATGGATTTTTTATTACACCTACATAGTTATCTATGTTTATAGCTCACTCAGTGTTCTCTTCCATCTCTTTATTGAATAAATGCAAGCTTCAAAATAATAAATAGAATATAGAAATCCATTTTGAAAGAAACTAAATTATTAATATAAGTGGATGTAGAGGAAAAAAATCTGATACTTGCAATAAAAACTGTAGACATAAATTAGATATATGATGCTTAAGAAAGCATTTAAACCTTCTTTGCCGCAGTATGTATGTTTTATATTGATATGATTGATACTCTATTTTTATTATTATATAAAGCTCATTATAACTGATGTTCTGGTGTATAAATAAATCAACTTAACAAATACATCCAAGCACTCATGGCATGTAGTCTTCTTGTATGAAAGAGAGACAATAGTTTTAACTTAGTATATTTAAATGTTGTAGTTAAAAGAATAAGCTATTTTACTTCTGGTTTTAGCTCAGAGATACAAGGAGAGGGAAAGGCATCTCTCCTGAACTTACAGCTACATTTAAGACTTCCTGAACCCATCTGAGAACTGATGTTACATGATAAACAACCAAACCAAAATCTAGAATGAGATGCACCTCCAAATTTAGGGCAAATACAGACAGGTGCACGCTCCCTCTTATGGTCTTTTTGTCTGGGAAGTCCTGCACTGTAACCAGGATTTTGGAAAAGTTTCTTCCTGAATTTTTTTTCCTTCAAATATTTACTTTAGAAAACTTGCAATTGTATATTATTTTTCTGCTCCTTTGAGATATACATCTTCTACAACCCAGGTCTTCTCAAGGACCTGTGAGCCAATCCTTTGAAATATAATCATTAACAAAAAGGTCCCTGTCTCCTACTTTCTAAGAGAGTAGACACCTAACATTGATAAGCAATTTGTTTAAAAAACATGAGGAGAAAAACCAGCATTTATCTCCATTCTGAATTACAGTCCGTCCGGTATCTTCATGTATTTTCTCTAGTGTGTCTTAAGCCCACTTTTTTGTCCCTGATAAGCATTGTTGGTTCTGAAGCTCTTCAAAGGCTTTTGTTAGATTTGTTAGGAAAAAAAAAACACCTATATTGAAAACATATTTCTGATTTAGGGTAAAATTTATTGAACCTCATAATTATTTTTAAAATTTAAAATTGGATTTATATTAGACCACATTAATACACAGAAAGGTCTCTGTGATATTCTTCTGTCCCATGAACAAGATGATTTCATATTAACTATGCACTGTTAATTTCATTGCAGCGATTAATAAACCCTGTCACTATGCATTTATAAACCTGATATTTCAGAGTTGCATTTATTGCTCATCTACTTTCAAAGTGCCTTTTCTAGGGGCAGTTTTACACGTGTTAAATTTCAAAGACAGATACTAGATTATTAAATGATGGATGTTAATTTGATCCTAATAAAACGTCAGGTAAATTAAGGTCATGTCTATAGAAGACAGCCATTGCAAACTAAATTTTATTGTTAGATAATAAATATGTCTCCCCTCTTACATCCTACCCATACAGTTATTCTCGGAATTTAATATAGTTTTTAATTAAGGGTTACATATGACTAAAGTATTCTCATTATTAATCAATGCAGATTTCAGATAAACCATTGAATACAATGTTTTAAAATAATGGAATGCATTGAATAACCTCATGACAACACACATAAATAACATTAATTTCTCCACCTGACCATAAGAAAAACTTGACATGATAGAATTCAGCAACCTGGTGAATTCAGCAACCAGATTCTTTACACATGCACTGAAAAATTACATATAGTTGAATATAACTATAATGCTACTGACATACAACTAAAAGAATGCTTGTGCATGTGTGCCATTAGAAGTGATGTTTATCATTGGTCATCTGCAATCAGTGTGTAATTAATAATATAAAACTATTCTCAGGTTTACCACTCCATTTGGGAAAGCCAATAAACATAAAAAAATATATGCTCTAGGGCTAGGGTCTAAACTCTTATTACAAAAATTTTTTTTAATATTTTGAAAATGTTTTGGAAAAAATAACTTTTAGGCACATTCTGTAAGACATTTACTGAGATTGTGAAAAATAAATTATAAAAATAAAATAAAATAAAAAAGCTGGTTGAGCTAGCAATTTTAACCTGGGTGTGGATAATACTGAGCATATTGTAGAGATGGCTCCTGGGGCATTGACTATCGAAGAATCATTGGAACTGGCACAGGAATGCATAGGGGAAAGAGAAGCAAGAGAAAATGAAACTGCAAGAGAAGATAAAGAACTCCCAAGAAAATTCACAGTGAAGAAGGTTTAATAAAAGCTTTGCAGACCTCAATAAGATCTCTAAACGTTTGAAAGCATAAACTCCAGCAACAAAAGGTTTTCATTAATAGAGAAGAATGCCCATGGTGCATTATCTGCTGAAAAACAAATCCATGAAAAAAAAAGAAAAAAGAAAGAAAAACAGACCAAGCTAACCAGCATGGACATTTTCTGAAAAGACTGAAATCTCAAGAAGAGCCTCAGGCCCGTTCTTCATAAGGTGTTCCAGAAGAAAGCATTGTTGTCATAGGAGATGACACCTTTATGTATGTTATTGCCCCTGAAGACCTTCCGGTGAGACAGATGCAGAGGTAGAAGACTGTGAAATTGATCATCTTAACCCTGTGTAAGCCTAGGCTAATGTGTGTATTTTTGTCTTAGTTTTAGCAAACAAAAGTTTAAAAAGCAAAATTTAAAAAAATTAATCATAAAAAATTATTGTACATTAAAGATAAAATAATATTTTGTACATCTCTTCAATGTGTTTAAGTTGTGTTATAACAGAAGAGTAAAAAAAAAATTTTAAATTAAAAGTTTATAAAGTAAAAAAGTTATAGGAAGCTAAGTTTAAGTTATTATTAAAGAAAGACAAATTTGTTTGAATAAATGTAGTGTAGCCTAAGGGTACAATGTTTACAAAGTCTATAGTAACGTTCAGTAGTGTCCTAGACCCTTACATTCTCGCATGACTCACTCATTGACTTACCCAGAGATACTTCCAATTTGTCAAGCTCCATTCATGCTAAGTGCCCTGTACAAGTGTACCGTTTTTTTATGTTTTATACTGTATTTTTACTATGCCTTTTCCAGTTTAGATATGTTTAGAAACATAAATACTATTATGTTACAATTTCCCAGAGAATTCAGTCTGGTGCATGCTACACAGGTTTGTAGGCTAGGAGCAAAAGGCTATACCAGATAGCCTAGGCGTGTAGTAGGCTATAACACCCAGGTGTGTGTTAAGTGCATTTTATAATGTTCACAAATGAAATCACTTAAGGACACATTTCTCAGAACATATCCCGCCTGGTCATTAAGCAACACATGTCTGTATTGAAAGGTTGCCAAGTTTATACTATTCCTTGAACTTATCAATGTTTGATATGCACTTTAAGAAGAATTTCATAAAAACACTTAAGTGGAATTTCATTAAAATATCATCAATTTCTTTACATTAAAACCAAGATGTAATTAATTGTCAATGTACTTCATTCATTAAGTGTGGATTTTGAATAAAAGATGGTAATAAAGTATAGTTTGTTCAATTTATCTAATTCATTTTGGCACTATAATAAACCCATATTGTGTTTATAATTGTGAAATGAAATACCATTAGCATATTTTCAATGTGAATAAGTGATATCTAAGGATATACCCTGCTCCTGGTATATGTTGAGGACTCATTCAGAGAGAAAGATTAATTTGGCTCAAACATTTATCTCTCTAATTTTTATTTCTATTTACTTCATAGGTATATGCAACACACACTTCAAGTATTTGTAAAAATACTTTATTTTTACTGATCTAAATAGTTCTAGTCTTAATGTATCCTATGTATACCTGAATATATATTCAAATTAGTTGGTTTGTTTAAATGAACCAAGATTCTAAAATTTATAAGAGATCTCTTCTTCCTTAAAATATTAATATCAAAATATTTATGAAAATAAAAAAACTTATTCTCAAAACCTTTTCATTGTTTTTATATGTTACCATGAAAGTACTCTAAAAATAAAAATATAAAGTTATATACTAAAAATGCATTTTGACAATGAGAAAGACTGAAATAATGAGAGCATTCATAAAAGACACTGATTGAGAATAAATAGGGCTTTGTCTATTTTTATTAAATTTAAATATTTCATAGAATTCTTATTTTTTATATATATAGTTTCAAAATGTAGGACATGTACATTTCAATAATTAATTAAAGGACCAGCTTTCAGTTTCGTTCATTTTGTAAGCCCCAGTGAATTCACTAAAACAGAACCTTAGTCCTAACATCACCAGGAATAAAACACAAATAGAGAATATCTAATCACAGAGAATTCTGTCACATTGACTACTCATGTCCTCAAACTTAGTACATATTTGTTTTAGAGGAATATCCCCAGGGAACTTCTCAGAAACAGCAAGAACAAACAACTTAAAAACTGAACACACAACAGGGTTTGCTATTTTCATTATGAAATCTCTTATCTGTCTAGCTGTGGCTCACTCATTAAAAAGGACCCCTGATGATTGTTTATACATGTTGCAGTATATTTTTTCTGGTTTCAAAGACTAAAATCACACATTTTGAAAATACTAAGATGATTCTTTATTTTAGACTCAATATAAAGAAATGTTGAAGTAGCATCAAAGGAATAAAAGAGTTTCTCACTGGGGTGGTTTTTCTATTGAATATTTTCAGGAACTAATGAGTAAGGTTTTTAGAAGGAGGACATATGGAGAATGTGCTATGTCAGAATTTTTTTATTCAAACATTAGAAAGCTAATTTAATTCATTTAGAAAAAAGGGAATGTTAAGACAGGCTAATTGGTTGCTTCTAGAATCTATGGGATGGGTGGAGAATTGAATTTGGCAGAAAAATTAATTTGGCTCAAACATTTATTTAAGAATAATCCTGTAAAAACACTTAAGTGGAATAAGTGGGATTGACAAAGTTAAGGCCCAGGTAACTGAGATGTGTTTGGGACTTTGCTGCTGTCAGAATCACCACAAATACACTGTCCTTTTCCTTGGAAATGTCTCTATAAAATTAAACTCTGGATCTGTACACCCGAGTAAGCCAATCTCTTACTTCTGGAAATGGGCTTTGATCCCACAGCTTTGTGTGAATATCTTAAAATGAAAAGTCTCGGGAGAGAGCACCTGATGATCTGCACATAGATTGCATCCTTATATTTTGAAAGAAAGGCTGGCTAGGGCATGCCACTTTCAAGGTCTCCATGGAAAAAGTAGTTCCGACCTGCCACCGAAGTCTCCTAGTGGTTGTGCTTTTGATAATTGCTTATATTGCCATATCTTTAAAATATTAGGCATTTCTTACTTTTTTACATTTCCATAACACTTTATTAACCAGGATGGTGAGGAAACAGTACCTTTTTTTTTTTTTTTCAGTCCTCATTCAAGGTTATTCTTCCACCAATCTTCCGACAGAGTGTGAGGGAGGGAGGGAGAGAGAGAGAGAGAGAGAGAGAGAGAGAGAGAGAGAGAGAGAGAGAGAGAGACATCGATGAGAGAGAGAGAGAGAAAGGGAGAGACATCGATGTGAGAGAGACACAGCAATTCTAGCCTCCCAGGGCTGGGGATTGAACTGTAACCGAGGTGTGTGTCCTCGACCAGAATCAAATCCAAAACTTTGGTCTGTGGGTCAGATGCTCCAACTGCTGAACCCAACCAAGCAGGACAAGAAACGATGTCTTGTTTCATCTGACATTATGGGCCCATATACCACACATGAATACTTTCAAATTATGAGAAAACAGCAAAAATAAGTAATGCAAATTATACTGAACATAACTGAATTTTTGCGATTTCAAGTTACTTAATTTTGTTTGTCCCCGCACACCATATGCATAAATCTTCAGGGAACTGTAGAGATGTACAAAGACTCAGTAAGCACAGTCAGTGGTTGGTGGGAAGACACTCAGCTCTGACCAGTCAGCTAGCCTTGCACTGCTCTCGTTTGCCTTTAGGTCGCAGAGTTTGCAGTTTTACTGTAACATGGAGATTATTTAGAGCAGTGATTTTCAACAGGTGTGCGGCACGAATTGTTAAAACATGCAACATCTGACTATTTAGTCAGGGCATTGACCTTTTTTCCTTTAGAATGTCAATTAAAAAAAAAATGACAACAGCTAACACAACAATAGCCTTCTGATGTGAATGCTCTGCCTTGAACCATAAATATATAGGTCATATAACAGAGCTGCACCTTAATGGGTAGTCAAATAGTAAGGTCGCATCTGATTGGTTAATTCTTGGTGCCAGAAATCCTTATATATGAGTACAGGCACCTGCTTTTTAAAAAAGTCACTTTGGAAAAAAAGGGTAGGTAATTATTATTAAAATTTTTTTTGTAAATTGATAAAAATTATACCTGTTTTATTTGTAAGATCAGCAAACAATATATATTTTTGGTGTGCTGCAAAATTTTAGTAATTAGTTTGTGTGCCATGAGATGAAAAAGGTTGAATTTCGCTGATCTAGCCAAATCCACCACTTAAAAGATTTAAGACCAATGCTTGCAGAAATTAATTCAGTGCTATACCCAAGGTCACTTTTTAATTGATTATGAAATAATAGGCTAAGCATAACAAAAATAAGTGTAAAAATTTTTTTTTTGAAAATGTGAGTGTTGAAATGACTGGAAGTAACTTATGCCATAACTTACAATGGTTTTCTAAATTTTTAATATACATAAAACCTTTTTTTCCAACAGACCTTATTACACAAAATGATATAGTAAATAGATACATTGACAAATGTTCAAGTTAAAAGTTGTCTAGAATTAGGACCCTGGAATTTATTAAGTTGATTAGTTTCCTGGAGTTGCACCTATAGACACTTTGTGTCATATAGTTTCAAAAGCAGTGATCTAGTCCAACCCATTTTAATTTCATCAATATTTAAACTGTGGAGAGAAGATAAATAGATTGCTCAAGGTAAAATAATTGGAATGATAACTATGAGTATAATTTATTTATTTCTTTACTCTGTGTACTTGGGTACATTTTAAATTATTGGTTGTATTTCTAGGTATGAAGGTTTTTATTCCTCAGGGAGAGAGCTGCTACAAAATTTTTGACAAATGCATCTTTTAACAGTCTATGTTAAATTGAATACACAGATATCAAATAAAAATATTTACATGCATAGTTAATTAAGTGTTTTTTTTTCTTTAGAGTGAGTTTTTTTCAGTTTTATTGAGGTATAACTGGCAAATAAAATTGCAAGATATTTAAAGCATATGTGGTAATGTAGTGAAATGATTGCCACTATCAAGTTAATTAACAATCCATTACCTTATATATTTATCGTTTCTATGAATTTGACTTTTTTTTAGGTTATGCATATAAGTGATACCATGTAGTATTTGTCTTTTTTTGCCTTATTTCATTTAACTTTATGCCCCCCAGGTTTATCCACATTGCTACAAATGGCAGGATTTCCTTCTTTTGAGAGGCTAATAGTCCATTGTATGTATGTGTCAAACATACATATATATATACACATTTTCTTTACCTATTCATTACCTGTTAGATTATACCCTTCCACATGTTTTTATTCTTGGCCAAATAAATATTAGAATCAGTTCCACAATGACCACAATAAAATAATTTTGGATCAGTAAGAAAAAAACCACAGCAATAAAGAGCAGACATCAGTAAAATGAATAAAACTGAAAAATAAAGAAAAGGTAAAATATTTTATATGAAAAAGAACTAAAAAATACACACAAATATAGTTTTTTTAATACAATGTCCAGCTCATTAGATGTATGTAGTACGTTATTCATTTCTATACTTCTAAAGGAAAACACAAAAAGGGTATATGCAGCCATATTTCACTTATAAGCTATGGAATGATTAAATATTGATTATATTATTATATAATTAAAACCACAGTTTAAATTTTTTTTAAATGAACTCAACTCTGTGTTTCAAGAAAGAAAAGATTGCTCATCATTAAAAGATCTATAAATATAAATCAACACATTAATAAATTAATGGAGAAAACGATATGACTTTTTTCAATAAAGAAACAGTGGTAAATTTGAAATACTACATGTTTAAAAAATCATTTGCCAGACTAACACAGAAATTAATTTCTCTAATTTCTTGAAAATATACCAAAAAAGTGGATGAAATAAAAAGAAAACATTGTATACAGTTTACACTTGAAGAATGTAGGGACTAGAGAGACCAATCCCTCCTTGCAGTCAAAAATTTGCGTATAACTTTTGTTTCCCCAAACACTTAACTACTAATATCCACTGTTGACTGGAAGTCTTGTGGAAAACATAAATAATCAATTAACACATATTTTGCATATTACATGTGTTATATTACATGCATTCATAACATATCTAACTTTTTTTTTTTGCTATATCTAAGTTACAAGATTAAGATTTTTCTGTGAATTTTTTTCAAATTGTTAGTAAACTCCAAAAATCTTTCCAATGTATCTATTGAAAAAAATCTGCATATAAGTGTACGAGAACAGTTCAAACTCATGTTGTTCAAGGGTCAACCGTCACCTGTTTCAGAGTAGCTTCAAACAAGAACACTCTATTAATGTTTGTGAGTCTGTAGACACTTGAGGGAGTCTGCTAATGTGGGTCAGGCTTGGTTGTTCTCGGCTGGACTAAGTATATTTCAGTGGTTAGCTGTATGTGGCTGGAGACTGGCTATTCTAGGAAACCTCTGCTCTGGCAGTTGGTTGTCTGCTGGGTTAATAGCAGTTATCAGATACTGTGTTTGTCAGGATCCAGCAGGTTAGCCAAAACCTTTTCACACAGCAGCAGCAGGCTTCCAAGAGAGTGAGAAGAAGCACGCCAAGCTTTTGGAAGCTTATATTTGGAAGAGGTACAACAACACTTGCACATGCTACCAGTAAAGGCAAATCACATTCCAGTGTCGAAATTTGGAATGAGCAAATAAATTCAGTCTTATCATGGGAGAAGCTGCAAAGTACAATTATTGAAAATGTAGATAGAGTGAGCTCCAAAATCAGAAACATTTTTAGAATCAATTTAATGAAGAGAGAAAAAATAAAACTAATATAAGCATCTACAAACAAAACCTGTACATATATAATCTAGAAAATTATTTTGTGAAGGAAACAAATGTAAATGATAATACTGTGGTATACATTCAACAAATGTACCTGAAGTCCAGTAAAAAATGCAAATATATGTACATGCAAACATACCAGCTTATGTCTTCTTGATTAAACTTTTTATTTTGGGATGGGAAAAGTTACAAAGAATGCAGAGATTTTTTTTGTTTTAATACCCAATACCAAGTTTGCTACAAATGGACACTTTACATTATCGTGGTATATTTTTCAAGACTAAGAAACTGACATTGGTACATTACTATAAAATAAGCTCCAGATTTTATTTGGACTTCATCTGATTTTCCATTGATGTCTTCTTTCTGTTCTAGGATCCCATCCAAGATACCACATTGCGCTTAGTTGTTATGGCACCCCAGCCTCCCCCAGCCTCCTCGGGTATGTGATGTTTTCTCTTTCTATTTCATTTTTCATGATCTCTATGGTCTTGATGAGTGTGGACCAAGTATACATGTTGTCATAGATCTATTTTATTGTATTCATGTCATTATATTAGAGTTACTAATTTTTGAATAAATAAAATAAAACAGAGGTAAAGTGCTCTGCTCACATGTGTCTGTAGGTTACAAGGTATACATATGATATATTGGTAATGTTAACTGTCATTACTTGTTAAAGTATTTGTCAAATTTCTCCACAGTAGTTACTATTTTTAAATCATAAATTAACCTATATTAGAAATAAAATAAGATGTATAAACTTCCTAATATATTATGGGCTAAAATTATATTAATATAGCCAAAATATAAAATAAATTGATATTCAAATACATTATTTGCAAAATAATAGCTACACAGACGTAACATGTAAGATCTGCAAATAACATAATTGACTTTAATCCACCAACTAGAAAATAATGACTTTCTAATTGTCTGTAAATTAGAAATTTCATGTTATCTTTGTTTGATATACCAGGGGATCAGGGGAATATTTTTATGGACACAAATGTACTAACAAATCCAAATATCTATTTCTAGCTCTATCTTATATATCTATAAACAAATGGTGGAAATTTAATTTATCAAATAAAAAATAAGAATGTAAATTATTTTAATTCTGCTTATATGTATTTTAAGATAAAAAAGTGCTTTAGTAAACAGTTCACCTTAATGCAAACATTAAATTAAACTGAACTGGGGATTTCAGTAAGAGGAAATAGAGCTAGTTTATGTCGTTTTTCGAATGAAGGGAGAGTTTGAGTAATAGCGACAGGAAAAAAAAGGAACAGAGAAGTCAAGTTTTATTTGATGTAGAGTTACTTAATCTTCAAAATTGGATGAAAAATAATATATTGAAATGCATATGTGAATGATCTGGTAGATAGGGTGATTTTGAAATTACGTATGGGAAAGGACAGTCAATAATGGTTACCTAGAAGTGGGGAAGTGATGGATTCAGTACAAAGAGAAAGAGAAGTGATCCAGATAAGAATTGGAACATTCTTCCGCTTAAAAAAAAGGGTAGGATGTTTGTTATTTTAGTGGTGGAAAATTGAGGTGGTTATTATTTTAACCTTCTCTTTTCTCTGAGAAGGAGGAGGCATCCACTAAGAGATTTTGATACTCTGTTATTTAATGTATACAAGTTTGTAGTGTTTTGAAGTTTTTCAATATGTAATAACCTTATTTTTAAAATAAATTAAATTAAATCTGCCTATTTCTTTTAATTAATGTTTTTCCTATTTTTCTACTTTATAATTACTATAAGCCACTATTTCCTATATCAAACATCTTTTCTATATTAGTTTTCTTTTTCTGGAATTCATTCTTGGTTAATTGTTTTTGTAAAAATGTATAGGAGTTCTATCAATCTGCATAGGTAAAAGAAAATATATTGTTTTCATACTTGAAAAAATTTTTTACTCAAAATTTGAAGGAATTCTGTTTTATAGCATCCAATATTAAATACAGTGATACCTCGGTTCTCGAACATAATTCGTTCCAGGAGGATGGTCGAGAACCGAATTGTTCGAGAACCGAAGCAATGAAATAGGAAAGCGGACTCCACAAAGCGTGACTCTCTCTCTGCACTCACACTGATGACGCAAGCAAGGCGCGCTGGGCCGAATGAACGCCATTCGGCTCAACTCGGCTCATCTCGGAAGTTCGAGTTCCAAATATTTGTTCGGATTCCGAGACAAAAGTTTCCCGAATCTCTGGTCGAATACCGATTTGGTCGAAAACCGAGGCGTTCGAGAACCGAGGTATCTATGTTAATTTTTCTGAAAATGTGATTATTTAATGTATGTTGCACCAAACACCAAAGAAAATTTTAAGGCTCATAAATTTTACCAAATAACTAGTGATTGTAATAACCTGCTCCTATCACTTTGTCCTGATTAAATAAACAAAAGGCCAACTATGAAGCTTTCAGAGGCAACCTGAGGAAGTACCAGCTGGCCTGATACTCCTCTAAATGAATGTGTCCTCTAAGCGAATTTGTTAGTTTTTAAAACTTAGATAATAGAATGAATAGCAGGATAGATGTGTGCTGACCCAGTTCACCCAGTTCCCTTTCGCCTCAGCTCCCTCCCACCTCCGTTCCCTCCTGCTGTTCCCTCCTGCTTATCGCTAACTGCCTCCGCTTCTGTACAAGCAGCTTGCTTGCTCTGCTAAACTCTTGAATGACCCCTGCCCTATATAAGCAACCCTCCCCCTGAGCTCGGGGCTGCAGTTCTCCTCTGTGTAGGTTGGCTGCAGTCCCTGCGCAGGTAACAAAGCTCCTAATATTCAAAATTACTTGTGTCCGAGTGAGGTTGATTCTCCTGGGTTACAACAGTGATTATATTTTTATATTTAATATAGGTCATTTGTCTTAAATGCTCACGTGTAGATAAATAAACTACTTATCTAATATAAAAAGTTACTATCTTTTTAGTTGTATGAAATTCAAATCACTGAGTGCTTTGTTAATTTAATATAAATTTAATTTTTATTGATTAAAACTATAAATTAATATAAAAATTTATGTTGTTTTAAGCAATGCAAATATATCTATATTTTTATTATTTTTTTGTTTCTATTTTTATTTTGGATTGAGTATATAATTTTACACATATATTTTGTAAAACAGACATACAGTTTCCCGAGAACGAATTGCTAGAAACTTTTGGTATTACTAGTCAGCTAATTCACTTACAATCTTAGCTAAACTCTGAATAAATAAGATAGTTAAAAGAATGTCTACAGAGAATGATATTTAGGTTTCATGTTTACTGTCTTATTGGCCAAAGTGATGAGAAATGCAAGCATTGTGAGCCTAGAAAATCAGTGATTAAAACAAGTAAAAGAAACTAGTGGAGTCAAAGAATGTTATAGATCACAATATATTTTTTTCCAGACTATTAAACATGACCATGATGAACAATTGCAGGTGCTTAAAATCTCCATGACTTCATAAAGCATTAATTAAACTGTGAATGTCAGAAGAAAATCACTAACTGTGTTTCTCAAAGGAAGGTGCATGACCACCTGCATCTGAATCTGCTAAAATTGTAAGTTCATATCCATTACTTGCGGTTTAATGAATTGGAATACTAAACAGAGATGTCTGGAATTTTAACCACGTAAGTAACACTCCAGATGATTCCACGCACATTGCTCTATGATTCACCCTGCATTAAGGAAGAAAGACTGACAATAAAAGTCTTCATATCCATTTTGATGATTAATTTTGTAGGTCAAACTTGACTGGGCCACAATGTCTAGATATGTGATCAAACAATATTCTGGATGTTTCTTTGAGAGTGCTGCTGGGTGAGATGAATATTGAAATTGTGGATTTTGTATAAACCAGATTGCCCTTCATAACATGAGTGGGCCTCACACAGTCAACTGAACGCTAGACTAGAACAAAGGACTGACCACGCTGAGCAAGACAGACGTCTGTCAGGAGATGTTTTTCAACTTTGAACTGTAGCATCAGTCCCTCCCTGGTTCTCTAACCTGCTGGCTCAGCAGAAATTTGAACTTACCAGCCTCCATAGTCATGTGAGCCAAATTTATAAATTAAATATAGTCTGACCAGTGTGGCTCAGTGGTTGAGCATCGGCCTGTGCACAAAGAGGTCACTGATTCAATTCCTGGTCAGGGAACATGCCCACTCCCCAGTGGGGGGCATGCAGGAGTTAGCCAATCGATATTCTCTCTCATCGATGTTTCTATCTGTCTCTCCCTCTCCCTTTCTCTCTCGAAAATCAATAAAAAATAAATAAATAATAAAATAAAATAAATATAGATAGGTAGAGAGACACATAGATTATAGATATAGATGACATAAATGTAGATATGTCTATCAGAGTGGTCGCCTATATATGACATCTCATGACATTTTCATAATTGAAGCTGAGTCTATAATTAGATATATGTATAGCATTTGATACATACATTATTGCTATTAAGGGAATAAAGATTATATTATTTAATTCAATCCTAGGAAGACTTTTATAAACATTAACATAATAAAGACAATATTTTATCTAGACCAATATGGATGTATAAAAGTGATGTGTTGTACTGGAAGAAAAAAAGACATGTATATAGCATGCACATAGTCTGCACAAACTGTTAAATACACACAGGCAAGTCAACTTTGTCTGAAATGCCTGCGTATGGAACTTAAAAAAAGAGAAAAAGATGAAGTGTCATATCTTTCTCACTGTTTGAATCAGTTGTGGCAATTTTATAACAGTGTAGAGCTAATAAAAATATACTGTATTCAGACACATTTACTCACATTAAAGTAATTAATACTATTTTTAAAATAACTCTCTGAAGAAATCAAAAAGTAGTTACTGAGAAAATACACAGGGACCTTTTCTAAACATTGATTACTCCTGTGTCCCCATCTACTGGTAGCTTTTGAGAATGCTATTCATCTGAAAAAGTTTTTCTCAAATACGTTAAACTTTTTTCAAATTTAATTTATTGGGGTGACATTGGTTAAATTATTTCAGTTTCAGGTGTACAATTCTAATACATCATGTGTATATTGTACTGTGTGTTCACCCCCCCAAGTCAAGTCTCCTTCCAACACCATCTCTTCTAGTCCCCCACCCCCTTTCCCTCCGGTAATCGTCATTCTATTGTCTCTATGAGAGTTGTTTTTTTTTTGTTTGCTTAATCCCTTCAGCTTTTTCTCTCAACCCCGCACCCATCTCCCTTTTGATAGCTGTCAGTCTGTGAAATACACCAGAGAAAGACACGTGGCATGTGATTTCACTCATGTGGAATCTAATGAACAAAATAAACAATAACAATCAGGAATGTTAAACTTTTTTAATGACAAAAATTATTTCCAAATTTGCCTTTTATTGACTTATTCATTAACTCAAGAATAAATCTCTAATGTTACCTCTGTCTTTAGATACTACTTCCTTTGGCAATTGCAATATGCATTGGAAAAGTATAGTGTTCCAATCACGCTGGGTTTATTATTACTTTTTTTATCCTCACCCGAGGACATTTTTCTAGTTTTTTTTTTTTTTTTTTTTTTTTTTTTTTTTTATCCTCACCGAGGACATTTTTTCATTTTTTGTTCAGGTAGAGTGGGAGGGAGAGAGAGGAAGAGAGAGAGAGAGAGAGAAACATCGATGTGAAAGGAACACATCGAGTGGCTGCCACCCGCACAACCGACCAGGGCCGGGGACAAACTGCAACCGAGGTACGTGCCCTTAGCGGGAACCGAACCCGGGTCTCTAAGGACCGCAGGCCGACGCTCTAACCGCTGAGCCAAACCGGCCAGGGCTTTCTTTTTTTTTTTTTTTTTTTTTTACATTTTTCTAGTTTTTTGTTCAAACAGAGTGGGAGGGAGAGAGAGAAAGAGAAAGAGAGAGAGAAACATCTATGTGAAAGGGACATATCGAGTGGCTGCCACTCGCACAACCAACCAGGGCCGGGGACAAATTGCAACCGAGGTACATGCCCTTAGCGGGAACCAAACACGGGTCTCTCTGGACCGCAGGCCGATGCACTAAGCACCGAACCAAACCGGCAAGAGCCAATCAGTCTGAGTTTAGAAATTATTCAGGTAAAATTGACTTCAACTAGTTACAATTACTGATTTGGAATCAATTCTTTATGAAAACTCTTCTATAAATGCACACATATTTAGCTTGTGTAATGTTTATTTTTTTAATTTTTTTTTCTTTATCGATTGTAGAGAGAGAGGAAGGAAGAGGGAGAGAGAGAAACAACGATGAGAGAGGACATCGATTGGTTGTCACCATGTCCATGCATGGCCTTCCCTCTGCATGCACACTCTTAGTGTCTCTTCTCCCGGGGTTCTGGCTCCATCATTATGTCCTCATGCAACCTTAATAGCCTCCTGAAAGGCCCTGTCACATTGGGGCTTAGGGCTTCAATATATAAATGTTGTGGGTGCACGGTTTAGTCTGTAACAGTGAAAGTGTGAATTGATACAAGTTTTATGAAAAACAGTCTTGCACTATGTGCCAATTACTTGAAAACTTTTCTCTCTTTATCCAGTCATTTACTTCAGGGAGTGTAACTAGTAATGAGTGTGAAACACTGAATATGCTTTTGGTCACAAATATGTTCATCACAATAGCTTTAGAATATAAGACTTATGCAATGCTTTCTAAATGTTTTCAGGTTGAGGCACACATAGAAATTATAATACTGTACACGTGCCAGAGGAAATAGAGCTATTCCCAGCAAGGGACCCCATAAGCCCAGACCTTACTCCGAAGCCCAAGCACTGAGGAGATCTGTACCTTGGCTAAGATGTGACTCATTTGTGCTAACTATTGACATTGGGTACATTGAAAGGTTCTGACAGAGAGAGAATATGGGAAGAGTTACTGGGGAGAGCTTAATATGTAACATGACTGTGTCTTTCACTTGTGAAAAAACATGATAGGGCAGCAGAGAGACTGATGGAAAATGAAAAATGTACTGCTATTGCCCAGCTGGTGTGGCTCAGGGGTTGAGTGTCAACCCATGTACTAAGAGGTCGCCAGTTCGATTCCTGGTCAAGGCACATGCCCAGGTTATGGGCCCCATCCCCGGTGGGAGGCATGCAGGAGGCGGCCAATTGATGTTCTCTTTCATTGATGTTTCTCGCTCTCTCCCTCCCTCCCTCTCTTTTTAAAATCAATAAAGAACAAAAATGAAAAAAAAGAAAAATGTACTGCTATTTATGTCTATTACTCAAAAAATACATGTTTTTGATTCATGTATTCATTGAAATATTTTAAAGTTTATTATGATAGAAAAATATGTGCTGTAATGTTAAATTTTAAAGTTTTATTCTATGACTGCAATGAAATGCCATGATATTGAACATTTCTGCCCTAGAGTAAGAATACAGGTAATTTTGTTCTTATTACTTTTTCATTATTTTCTATCTCCACCAAAATAAACAAGATTGATTTAATAATACATAAATCTAAATTTTACTGTGTAATTTTTGCATATTATCTTTGCTATGCCTGAACTCTGCTCTTCCCCCAAATGTATGTGTCGAAGTCCCAGCGCTCCATGTGACTGTATTGGAGATAAGGCCTTTTAAGGAGATGATCAAGGTTAAATGACGTCATAAGTGTGGAGCTTAATCTGAAAGAACGGGTGCTCTTATAGGAAGAGGAAGAGACCCCAGAGCTCTCTGCTATCTGAGGGCACAGGAGAAGGAAGGCGTCTGAAAGCTAGGAAGGGACCTCACCAGGACAGGCATACTTGGCACCTTGGTCTCAGACTTCAAGCCTCCAGATATGTGAGAAAATAAATTTCTGATTTAAGTCCCCCAGTCTGTGCTATTTCGTTATGGCAGCAATAGCACATTAATACAAACTTGTTACTTTATAAATGCCCCACACTCCTTATAATACATACACAGGTGCGCACACACACACACCAACACACACACACACACACACGTAATTTAAAATATTAGCATTCTAGGAGATCTTTTATGCATAAGAAAATGTAAGTTTTCAAGCTCCTAAAACTCAAAAAAACTAAAAATATCACTAATTGTCTTGTACATTTTTGAAATCTTTCACTGGTAATTCATGGTAATTACTGCTGCTTTATCACAGAATGACACAAAAGGTTATGCCTTGGTGACACTGCACATTGTCAAAGCTCTGCATTGGCCTGACATGGTTCAGAAATTACTTTGTCTCCTAAACTCTCTGAGTTCCATGTCTGAGGCCAACATTTTCAGGCCTTAGGTTGGTCAGATTGTTATTGGAGAAACTGGGGTATCCTCTTCCCCATTGGGTGCTGGGGGTGGGGTCCTTACAATATCTCCAGAAAGAGAGTTCTCTGAGACTCGCTTGGGAGGAAGAATGATTTTTATTTGTGTGGAAGTATGTGTTTCCAAAGTCCTATTCCAGTCAGAGCTGGAAGCAAAGCTAGCGCCCAGAATATCCTTCCCGAGTCTAGCAGGGTCCAGCACAGCATTAGGCTGGCTCAGTCCGTTAGTCCATGGTGTGTGGGGTCCAATGGCCACAGGCCATGTGTGTGAAGGCCAGGAAACAGGAGCAAGAAGCCCAACAAGCCAGGAGGGAGGCACCACCAAGAGAGCAAACTCCTTTTTTAGGGGATCAAATACCCCAAATTTCTCTTGCTTGCAGTGACCATGCTCATTCTGGCCAATGTACTGTTCCCAGGTGTCACTGACAGGCAAGTACCTTCCCCACATCACCCCACTTTTACTGGGCATGATCTGCTCTCCTCCCTGTCCAGTCCCTTCCCCCACTGATCTTCGAGGAACAGATTGGTGGCTCCCTAGGGAGTGTAACTCTTTGGCTTCCTGATAAGCTGTCCACGTGACATGCTTATAATATTTGGCCTTCCTGTTATTAATAACCAGGTTAATGACGATGACACCAAGATCACCATGTGAGGTTACTTTTGATGAGATTTATTACAGAACCCCTTTTTTGTCCACAATATCTTCTCTCTAGCTCTACTGCTTTCCTATTATAAGCATCCTTGTGATTACATTGAGCTGTGAAATTAAAAACAAATCTAAGTTTAGGTGAGAAGAAACTGTTTAAAAATACTATTGCAATAGGGAGAGTGCTTTGAACTTAAGATCTGCAAGTGTCTCAGGAGACAGGCAAAATAAGATCTTCCTTTCATAGAGAGGAGAAAGCAAGACTAGAAGGAACCCTGTGTGAGGATGTGGGGTAAAAAGGATAATCTTATTGGATGGTAGATCAGAGAATGTTTCACAGTGAGACAGGTGGGTTCTCCCTTAGCGGCCTCTAAGGAAGGCTGTGTGTTGGCCCATGTGGAGGGTGGCCACATTTCAGGGACCTAGAAAAAGAAAGAATGGTTACTAAAGTTTGTTTAACAAATATTTGCTATGATTGATCAGTAGGGACAAAGCAGTTCAATTAATCATTTATGAGGTAAATAATGGGAATGTGGAAGGCATGTGTCTGGCCTTATTATAGGTAAACAAGGGTGGGGGGGTCTCTGTGTCTTAGCTAAGTCACATGGGAATGTGTGATTATTTAAAATAAGTCATTTTTCAGTACAGAAAAGGAGGAGCAATTTCTTTAACTGCCACTATCGTCATGATCCTTACTGTGCTGCCAAAATTAGTAGATTTAAAAGCTCAAGTGCGTGGTGTAGCCATTTACTATATATCAGGTCCTGGTGCACAAGGAAGCTTTCCCAGCCTGCCCTGTTCCATTTCCATTCTTATTAATATAAACAAGATTTCCCCAAGGATGTGAATGAAGACATATACTTTCCTGCCATGTTGGTATGTATGCAAATGAGTATATAGTTCTTATCTGATTTGCTCATCCCTACACAAATCACATATCTGCTCTTTCAAAAAAACTTTTCTAGTGAAAACTATCCTTACTATATTTGTTTTATCCATTTTTAAATCTATTTACATTAACTAAGATAATATACTAATTTTAAGGCATCTTAAATGTTCAATATTTGCCAATCTGTGTATACAAAATATTATGTCTGTTTAATGTGTTTACATACAGGACTTGTCATCAACATCATATCTTAGATAATTCTCATAGTAATATATATTCTTCATCTCTGGCCTTTTGTTTTCATTTAGATTCATAGCAGAGATTAATAAATTCCTAACTGGCCATCTGACTTCTGCTCTCTTGTTCCTCAAATCAATTTGATATACAGGTACTGAAGAAAAAATATTACATCTATGTATATATCAATCATATCCATATTCCCATCCATACCTCTCTATGTACACATATAATATAAACATTTACTTACACATTCAAATCTCTTCAAACATAAAACACGGTAAATGTATATAGATATTGTGTTATTCTTGGTATGAAGTCTAACACTGTAAACCAAACCTGTCATCGCAGATGTTTCTTTTGTATTTATTAATTTATTTTTATTTTTTTAAATTAATTTATTTATTTTTGTTACAGATATTTCTCCTTTTTCCTCCACTGATTCCCCCCTTCCTCCCCATCCTGTCCCCAGCTTTGTTGTCCATGTCCATTGTTCATGTATACATGCATATAAGTTCTGTGATTTATCTCTCTCCCACCACCCCCTCTTCTGGGGATTGTCAGTCTGTACCCCACTTCCATGTCTTTGGGACTACCCCATTCCTCAGACTGTTATGTTCATTATATTCCAAAAATAAGTGAGATCATATGATACTTTTCTTGCAGATGTTTCTCAATATGATCCCTTACCAACTCTCAGTCTAAAACTTTGTGATGACCTACTGTGTGGATATGTAATTTGGCCTTGCCCAAAAAAAGGTCTGACATTTGTCCTCAGCTCCTGGGAGGTAATCTGAGTTATACCTGATAGGAATATTTTTGTTTGAATGGGACTGGCCACACTGCTGCATTGTTAAAGTCCAGGCTGACCATACCAGAAAGATTAACACTGTGGCTTAGAGTGGGGCTTTGAGTCATACAGTGTCAATCAACCTAGAAGCTGAGATCAATCCCATGGGAAAACAATAAATCAATTATCAATACCCAATGGAGCTACATTGAAAAACTATGAAACTGGGCAAAGGTGAACCTCATTGTTTGGTCATATTCGATTTGCACAGTTACAACTGATACCCCAAAATTAAGGTGCCCTGACTCCACAGGAAAAGGGAAACAACAGACCCACATTGGAAACCTTCCCTGACCTGCCCTATGTATCCCTTTGGTTGATTTTTAACCTATACCTTTTCCTTGTAATACAACCTAACTGTGAGAATAATAGCCTTCAGTAAGTTCCACTTTTTTCTAGAACAGTATCTAACCTGTTAGTGGTTTTGGAAGTACCTCAAGCTTGCAGTTGTTGTTAGAAATGAAGTCAGTCTGGTGGAGCACTAGGTGCACTCAACCTTGGCAGTTTGGTTAACTCTGGGCATTTGGTTTGAGAGATGAGTTTTGCTAAAATGACCCTGACTCGTGGAAAGACGTGGTTTGTGAAAAAAGATGATGAAATGGTGGGGTGGCAAAACTCTGATTCCTGGATGGCCATGGGGTCACCGTTTTATAGAACTGCACACAGCAATAGCTACAGTGAAAACAAATGAGAGTGTTGGGAGGGATCCTGGAGCGGGACCATGCTGGGATTCTAGCCACTCAGAGCATTGGCCTCCAGCTTTAGAGCTATGATCAAAGGAGGGGAAAACGAGCCCAAACAACAGATAATGAAGAAGGGTAAAGTGATTTGTAAGAAAATGGGGAGAGAGGGCCTGAAGACTCAAGAGTTTCATCCCAGCAGGGTGGCCATCTTTCAAAGTTATTAAGGGCTTTTTGCCCTCTGTCTTGGTTTTACTAAAGATTAGTGGCCAAAGAATTGTTCATAATGTCAGGCAGTAGAAAACTGGCTTACTAAAGGGATGTTCACACCGCCCTATGGGAACCGTCATGGCAAGTTTAGGGGTGCATTAAAGTAGGATATGCTAATGCTTATCAAAACAACCTCCTCCAGCATCTTCAATTCTGCAAAGTGAGGACAGCAGAATCCCTATATATAGAATTCTCTCAAACTCTCTCGTATGTGTCTCTTTCTTTGACTGATTTTAATCTGTATCCTTCACCTATAATAAACTGTATCTAAGAGTACAATAGCCTTCAGTGAATTCTGAGTCCTTCTGGAAATTCTTTTTAACCTGGGAGTGGTTCAAGGAACTTCCTGAACTTGCTGTTAGTGTCAGAATTCAGGGCAGTCGCTTAGAGGACATTGTGTCCTCTAAATTTGTAGGTAGAGGCCTGAAACTCTTCATATCTACTTCTGATTTTTAAAAAATATATATGTTTTTATTGATTTTTTTAGAGAGAGAGGAAGGGAGAGAGTGATAGAAATATCCATGTGAGAGAGAAACATTCATTGGCTGCCTCCTGCATGGCCCCCACTAGGCATCGAGTCCTCAACCTGGGCATGTGCCCTGACTAGGAATCAAACCAGGACCTCTCAGTCCAGAGGAGGATGCTCAGTCCACTGAGCTACACTGGCTGAGCTCGGGATATTTTTTTAAACTTTTTTTTTTCAATTTTATTGCCTAATTTTATGCAATTTCAACCACTGAACCTACAATGTTTTGGGGTACAGGATACCACTAACCAAGTGAACCTCTCAGCCAGGGCCCTTTCTTTCTCTCTCTTTCTTTCATTTCTTTTGGTTGTTTGCTCATAATATTCAAATGGATCAGACAGTCTTCACAGCCTGTGATTTTTTTATTCATTTGAGACAGCTTGGAATTTAATAACATCATTTTATCAGGATATTTATGCTTGTTATTTCCTTAGGCACTTGAACAACATTCACATTAAATACATTTTATTACTATATATTTTGAGAAAGCATCTTTTATTTGTTGAGTTTGTATTTTGTAACCAAACAGTCTTAAATTTGAATTCTTGCTTTATGTTTTCCTATGTTTGAATATTTGGCCAAGTTTCAGTTTTGCTAAACTGAATTTGAAAGATAATTGAAGCAGAATCTGCTGAAAGAAATTGTTTCTATAATGACTGCTGTTGTACTTGAGGGAAGTGCATTACAAATCTGTTTATAAATGCTTCTGTGTGATCCGCACGTCCTTGCCCCCCTCTTCCCCATCGCAGGCTTATTTCACATGTATGCAGCCTTGCTGTTCTCTAGCAATGCGAGGAGTGTAAATTCCAACAATTCCTTCTTTTAGGGTTCTGGGATGTAGTTGTTTCTTCAGTTTACAGAAATGTGATCAGGAGCATAGTTTTGGTGGAGGTGCATTATTCCTGTTTGTTGTAGCTCAATTGTTTACTATCTAACCACACACCCACACACATTATAATAACGACATGAGCTCTTTTGTACATGTCTATTTACTGATTTTGGCCATAACCTCATTTTTATTTGTAATTTTATTCTGGCCTCATGTTCCCCTGACCTGCTTTAACCCCTTTATTCTCACAGCTTGTTGCTACCTCTTGTTCTGCCACTAGATGGTACTCACATATTTTTGGTATGTTTCAAATACAAATGTTGTTCTGGTAAGCAGAATTTCAATAATCAAGAAATATGAATAACTCAATACCGAGTCTAAATAAATTATAATTTTAGCTATTTTTATCCAGTTTAATTATAACCATAGACATTTTAGGCATAATCAAATACTAAATGCATTATGTTCTTTCCTGCCTGGATTCTCTGTAATTGATTTCTTCAGTGTATATTTAGGAGTGTGAAAATACAAGAATGACAGTGATACTTATGTTACATTAATGTATACGCATAAACATTGTTCTTCCAAATTTCAATACATTGTTTTTGTTATCATGTGGTCATGTTCCCTTGTATTTCTTCTCAATTTGGTGTACATATTTTGCCTTTCTGTTTACCTCATACTTAATCCTTTGATGGAAGTATTTACTGTTAATTGGAGGATAAATTTGAATGTTACCTTATACAAACTAAGAGTATTTTTTGGCTTAATGTAGTCTACGCATTATTTTAAACACTGTACATTTGTTAAACAGTTTATCACTGCACCAACAAAGATAGATACTGGTTTAATTCTCATTTTTACATACGAGGAAACTAATTATTAAAGAAATTAAGTAACTTCCCCAGAGCCACACACGAGGCTAGAGCTAGAGCTTGGAAACTGTCTCCTTGCAATCTCACAACCTTAATTACTGTAAAACATCTGCTAATACAAGAGCAGTGATTCTGTTACAAAACTTTCTTCAGAAAATGGAAAAAAGTATTGGGGCTAACAACAACGTTCAAATAAAGAAAATACAATTTTAGCAATGTAATCTTTATGGATAAAACAAAATTTAATAATATATATACCCCAATGGGGTTACAAGCTGAATGTTAAAAACCAATGACAGATAAACATATTTTATTAAAATTATCTTAGCAGAATTTAGTTTTCATCTCTTTATTTTTTCTAATGCTCATTGATATTAATCTTGTGTTTCTATATCCAGTATTTTTCTGTGTAGTATAAAGGAAAAATTATATGTATACAGAGCCTCATTTAAAGCAAGGATAACCAAAACCTAACTGTATCCTTAGCCTATTTCTAAGCAAGAAGCTGGGTGTGGAAGTTATATTTTGAGTAGATTAAATAAACATTTCTATATTGTCTGACTTCAATTTGCTTATGGAGAGAAAAGGACTAAATTATGCTTATTACTTCAGTCTACTAAAATAAGTCTCTTTTTATTTCAAGTTCAGCTGTGGTTATTTTTTCAGGTAGAAGCTAGAAATCAAAAGCCAATGTCATTTGGCTTAGACGATTACCTCATAGATTTCTAATCTAGGCAAGATGATCTTAAGAAGAAAAAGTAATAAGTAATAAGAAAGAGCTAAAATCATCAGCATAGTGGGAGAAATGTTTAGCATCAGGTCCTCATGGAACAGTGAGGAAATGAGACACACGGAGAGAACAAAAAGGAGAATAAGAAGACAAAAGCAAGAGAAAGGATAAAGGGAGAAATTGCATCGAAAGAATAATGTGTTCAGTGATAAATAGGGAAATTAAAGCTTTGGGAACCAATTGGTGAAGACTATCAAGGTCCACAAAATCATAAAAATGTGTTAACATAACATTTTAAGTAACCTTTAGTTTGATTCCTTGGTGTATGTAAACTTTTCAATTCACATTTTCCCAGCCTAGGACACTCATTAAACTCTGCTTTACACACACTTAGTTGACTCCTAATGGGATAATAAAAAGTCATATTTGAAAAGCTAGGAAAAGAAAAATTGCAAGTGGAACAGAAGGTGAGGTCCTGAACAGAGATTGTAAACACAGAAGAAGCAATCAAAGCTAGAATTGCTTAGCAGTTAAAAATATACCTTTATCCCAAGAATCTCTGGCGATAAGAAAGGGGTGTCCAACATAAATGGAATAGGACAAAGGCCATTTTTTTCAAAGAGCTGGTCCATTCCAAGCACACATTTTAGGCTACCTTTTGGAGATATGCATAAAAAATACACATAGATTTCTACTACTAATTGTACTACAGTAATTTTTCCCTAACTATGTTGCCCTCACAAAATATACTTCAGTTTGCTTTCAAATATTTGCCAAAATGTTATTAGAGGATTGTTAAAAAACTATGTATAAGATGGGCTGTACTGTAAAACTACCTAAACAGAAGAGATATAATTTGTATTTTGATGCTACAGTAGAGATTTGTATAACCAAGAAAAAGAACCAATGACTGGTCATGTGGTGATAGCTGGTATTTATTATTTTCTTCCACTACTCATTATGTATTTTTTAACTTCAGTAAGCACAGTATCCGGTCATGGCTCTTTATCTTGAGGGATAACTCAAATCTTTATTCTTAAAGAGTCTACACTATTAGTCATTCTGCCTGGGTTGGGTTTTGAAGTTTTCCATTGATATTAAAAGACTTTGTACGATATCTCTAGTACTCTAGACATGCTCTTCCTAGCCTCTGGTGTGGAGTACCAGTCCAATTTACTTTGGTAGATGGGATCAATTTCCCAAGCAAATATTGTAACTCCTTTTTTGGCCTGTCCCTTTAGAGATACTAGGAGAGCAAAGTGGCTTAAAGTAGTCTTACCTTCCAGTCCAGTAGAATTATTTTTGCATCTCTTGGTGGAAACATTCCTTTTTTTTTTTTTTTTTAAACCAATACCTATAGGCCAGCAGATCATAAGAAAATAGCAACAGGAAGCAAAATTTTGCTAGTGAGTCATTAGGAGAAATAGTGAATGGTACCACTACTATTTCTACCCCTTGACCTGGACCTATAAAGCTTGGCTATGGGAGAAATAGTATCGCATATTAGGTGCTAAATCACAGCACATACAGTCTCCTGGAGAACTTTGCCTCAACCCTGCAAGGCACTTTCAGCCTAGCTGGTGCTGTAACTGAGTCTTCAAAAGGCCATTTCAAGCTTCTACCAAAGAGGTTTCCTCAAAGTTGTGGGTGTATTAGTCTTCCTGAGCTGCTATAACAAAATACCATCCTGGGTGATGACAGGGGTGGCTGGGCAAAGAGGCTGACAGGCATCTATAGAAAGGCTCATTCTATCTATTTGATTTTTATTTACTTATTTAAATTTTTTTTTCTTTATTGATTTTAGAGAGAGAAAGGAAGAGGGAGAGAGAGATAGAAACATTAATGAGAGAGATCATCAATGGCCACTTCCCGCATGCCCCCACTGGGGATCTGGCCCACAACCTGGGCATGCGCCCTGACCAGGAATTGAACCAGTGACCTCTTGGTGCGTGGGATAATGCTCAACCACTGAACCATACTGGCTGGGCTATCCATTTGACTTTTAAAATATTCCTCTACTGAGACCATCCTTTGGTAAACATTCACATGGATACAAATATTTTTATGTTTTGGCCTCTCATAGAACTCTGTCCTCTTCCTTAGCCTTCCTTCTCAGGTATTCATGGCCACAACACAATTCAGTATATAATCACATTTTAAATAATGGACAACCAGGTAAACTATTGAAGCTCTTCTCGTTTGGAGGACCTCCTTTCACCACTTTTCCACAGCGATGTCCCAGAAAGAGCTGTAGTGTTGCAGGGGTCCACTTGTGGTTGATGTCTGCATCCGAGAGGACTATCTATAAGCCAGGTCTGAGCCTTCTTGTCCTCTGTCAGCTGATCATATGAAACTCTCCCATGGTCATAAGTGCAAGCTGGGAGAGAGAAGGTAGTAGGGCAGGAGTGGGGACCATGGGAATTTGGGTCACTTCTTCATTTAGCTTACTTGTGCTTCCAAGGCCTTCTTAGGCTGATCACATACATACCACTTTCATTGGTTGGTGCAGTGCTGCTGTGCACATCAAATTTAATGTCTAGGAGATTCAAATGAAACTCAGTTCTTGGTTGGCAGCTCAGTTTGCATGGTAATTTGGTGGCTTATTATTAAACATTCAGTCTCTGCTAGGGCCTAGGAGCTAAAGCTGTTTCTCAAACTAGAATAGTTATCTGCGGGATGGCATAGTTTTGCTCCTAAAACCTGAGAAACTGTACTGTGATTCACCTGTAAGGACCTGTTAATGGCCCCAAACAGCATTCCTATCTGTCACTGACATCTCAAGCACCATTTAATCTTTGGATCATATGTTCTAAGTGGCAGGGCAGCTTGCGCAGCAGTGTGGATCTGTCTCAGAGTCTTCTTTGTTTGGCCCCCACTCAAAGCTACCAGTTCTGGGGTTGCTTGGTAAGTGGGCCAGAATAACACACCCCATCTGAAGATCTTTGAAAACATTTACACACTTAATTTAGAAAGATGTGTTTGACATAATGATATGATGTTGGAGTGATAAATTTTGCATTCATGAATTTAAATTTAGGCATTAGATAATTTGACATAATTAGAATCCAAAAGAGTTATTTTTAAAGACATTCCCATCATTCAACTCATCAGTTTCTGTCAGATATTCTTGCTTTTAATTTCTCTCTGTCACATATATACATAAAGAGTCTAAAACATTAGTTGTAAAAGTGTTTTCAAGATGATTATCTTTGGGAAGTTAATTTTTAGTGTGTACTGATAAAACTGTTTTTAAATCATTGGTTTTCAAAAAAAGCGAACAGCAAGATACTTAATTTTAGAAATCAAAATAAGACTGTTATGTGACAACATATGCTGTATGCATCTAAATTTGTTAAATTGTGTAGAACATGCAACTTGAGTTATATAATGTTGGCAATGGGGTTGTAATGGCTTAAATATTTTTCAGTTGAAATGAGAAAATGCTAAGAGCTTTGAAATGTTGAGAGCCCAAAGAGGCCTAAAGTAGCCTTACTTTCTAGTACATTATTTGTGCATCTCTTGATGGAAACAGTTCTTTTTTCCCTTTTTAACTAATACCTATAGGCCAGCACATCATATGGAAATAGTGATAGGAAGGAAAATTTTGCTAGTGATTCATTAGGAGAAAGAGTGAGTAGTACCACTACCATTTCCTTATGTATATATAATTTCCTTACATTTATGGAGCTTAGACGTCCAAGCAAAGTTGCACACGGGGTTAGTCTTTTCTGATGACCACTTTCGTTGGTTTGTTGATAGCTGTCTTCTTTCAGTGTCATCACATGGTCTTTCCTCTGTGTACATCTGTGTTGTGATAAGAATTTTCTCTTTTTACAAGGACACTAGTCATGTTGGATAAGGATATTCCCTCATTTAACTTATTTAAAATTAATTACCTCTTTAAAGACTTTCAAAATACAGTCACATTCTAAGGCACTGGGAACTAAGACTTTAACACATAAATTAGGGGGGTGAGGGGAGAGACAATTTAGCCCCAAACATTAGCATTTTAATATCATTAAATATATTGACTTGTTTGTGTTAAATGTAATGCAAAAATGGAAATTAATTAAATAATGTTTACTATAATTCCACTTTCTAATTAATTCTTCAATATAACATGGGTCATGGAGAAATATTTTCTATTAAAAAATAACATAAATATTGTAAGATTTATGAAAAGGGCAAATAATACTTTTAAAGTACTGAATGTATTATAATAATGTCTCATTCTTGATTACATTAAGCTCAGCTTAGTTTCCTGTTTCTCTTAGGAATTTTTTTTTTTTTTCCTGTCTTTTATCCTAGTATATCAACTTACATAATTACCTCAATCTTCATTATGGTCATATATATTTTTCCAGCTTCAACTTTAATTCTTATTTTTATTTTAGTTCACTTTTGTTTATTGTCACTTAAGGTATCCTGCTGTAAACTCATCATATTCTCCATCTAGATTTTTCTTCTGTCTGATCAACGTGATTTCCTCTTATTTTCTCTACATTTTTAAAACACCAAAGTCTAAGAGCAGATTTTCAAACATATAATTTGTATCTTTATTTTTTTCCCATTTATGCAAGCAACCTTTAAATTTTACTTTGGACCAAATTTACTTCTTCTTGTTCATTTTTATTGTTGCCTCTAGATTAGCATAGACTATCATGCCTTGTCTTTTAACTCCTTTATAATCCTCTTACACAGTCCCTTAAATTCTCACCTCTTTACTGTATTTATGCTGAAACTTCTTCCCAATATGTTGTCTGGTTCCTATGTTTAGTAGAATATTCAATGACAATGTCACCCAGAAAAAGTCCACACAATACCGACATTCACAATCTTCCACATGTTGACAGTATTTAAATAGCAAACAATTTATCAATTGTTTTTAATTAATTCAATCTATAATAAATTTGCCATTTAAAAGGCTTGGATCTTTCATTGCTGTATTGGTTGTCTGTTGTTTGCAAGTATCACCACATACTTAGTGGCATAAAATAACTAATACTTATTTATCTCACAGTTTCTGTGAGTCAGGAGTCGGGGCACAGCTTAGTTCCATTCTCTGTTTCAAGGTCTAAAAAAGGCTGAACTCCTGGTGTTGACCAGGGTTGCAAGTGTCTCTTGAGGCTCACCTGGGGATGGATTTGCTTCCAAGCCCACATGGTTGCTGTCAGCTATCAGTTCTTTACAGGATACTGGGCTGAGAACCTTGGTTTCTTGCTCACTGAGGATTGGAAGCCATGCTGGGCATCTTGCCTTGTGACCCCTGTAGGCAGTGCACAACCTGGTAGCTTGAGACTTAAGAGCCAGCAAGAAAAATAAGATCTCTCAGCAGTATGACTGACACTCATAATCAAAATAATCATGTACAATTAATCAATATGTGCATTCTCTCACATTTGCTGTACCATGTTGGGTAGAAGCAAGTTTCAGGTTCCAACCACGTGGGGAGAAGACGACACCAGGACAGGAACACCAGGATCTGGGTCTCATAGAAACCACTCCAGGGTCTGTCTGCCACAGCCCCTTATATAAGCCACATCCTTCCTTAACTGTAAGACTTAACTCATCATGTGTACTTATCCTGATACTTTGTTTTTTCACTTCATCTGTGTTAATATATCAACAACTTTCTTCTCAGAAAGCATCCTCTGACCAATATAATCTCAGAACAATTAAGGAAGTTATTATTGGAAGCAATAATTTAATAATTTGACATTTAAATAAAAAACTTTATATACAAATTTAACCTATCTACTATTAAAAGAAGAAAAGCTAAATACGTTATAAGAAAAAAATGTCTCCCTGCCATCGACTTTTTTCTAAGATACTATTCAATAATAATTCATGTGTTTGTAATATAAGCGATTTGACAGCAGAAAGCTTATCTATAAACATCATAGGCCCTGGCCGGTTTGGCTCAGCAGTTAGAGTGTTGGCCTGTGGTCCAGAGAGACCTGAGTTCGGTTCCCACTAAGGGCACATGCCTCGGTTCCAGTTTGTCCCTGGAGCTGGTTGGTTGTGTGGGTGGCAGCCACTCGATGTGTCCTTTTCACATTGATGCTTCTCTCTCTCTCTCTCTCTCTCTCTCTCTCTCCCTTCTACTCTGTCTGAACAAAAAATGGAAAAAAAATGTCCTCGGGTAAGGATTAAAAATAAAAAATAAAAACTTCATAGGAGCACATTATCTAATATATAACAATAATTCAATAAATGTTTATGATTGATTGATAGATTGAGTCAAGTCTGAGTAACAGATGATTGGATACAAAATGCAAAATTACTTTCAACCAGGCAATTAAATATGATTCTATAAGATAATCTGCATGAAACCTTTGTTGGGAAGATAAATATATCAAGTGTGGGTTAATGGCTACTAATTCAACATGTTAAAGATTACTTTTAACATAAAGAAATGCACTACTTTTAAATATTTTGGGCTGATTAAATGGATTCTTTAAATTCAGCATCAAATAACACTGTCTTTTCTTTTTTCTGTCATAGTAATTTGCTCCAAAGTTTATTAGTTATTTGAAATTGCTGTTGAAACTTAATCTAAGATGAGAGATTTATGTCATCAGAATATCAAATAATGACACATAATATAAGCTTGGTTATAAAAGAGCAAATCCTTTCAACTGAGAAAACATCACATTTAATAGCATGCAATTTCAAGGAGGAGCCTGGCTGCCAGACAAACTACCAACCATTCAGTGTTGAGCAGTGGTACGCATTGTTAGTGGTTGCCAACAAATACTTATGTTAATGTACTGCCTCGCACCGCTTATTATCTAAAACTGCATATTTTTGATCATTCAGCATACGTTTGCTAGCAATTATTTATCTGCTTTAGCACATGAGTCAAACAGCAGACATTTAAAATTGTTAATATATTAAGTATAATGTGGTTGCTAGATATGTGAAAAGTAGACTCTATGATTAAAATGATTTTTTACACGGTTAGATACAAAAATGAAATTCTTATAATAGTCATACTTCATTTGAATTGGTTTATAAATGTCATATTAGCTATAAGGCAATGAATTGTGTAATGGTTTTTAGAAATCCTTTTTTCCAAGTTATGTAAAACATTTCAAAGGTGAAGTTTCAAAGTCATGTAAACTTTTATCAGGCTAATATTAGTGGGGTATTCAAATACGTTTTCAACATTTGTTCACTTTTTCAATATTGGATAAACTTATATGAAAAAATATATGACTTTTATGTAAGGACAATTTAATATCTATGCAAGGAACTTAAATTTGAAGACTTGAAACAAATCAATTGTTCAATAACAGACATATTGTTTACTTATTAACTGCTGTCATTTAATAACAAAATTAAATATATTGAATAACACTAATGGGAATGATTATTTGCAACACTATTGAGGTGATGCAATCAAGAATATAATATTTATTTTTTTCTTAACACTTTAAAATAGAAACTAGTTGTATAGAAATGAATACAAATGGATATAGTTCCAAGTCCTGAAGAATATGTTTACATTAGTTATCAGAATAAAATGTCATAAGGATTAGTAAGACAAAATAATTTTTAGATGGGAAAGTCAGAAAAACTTTATTTGAAAAAGAAGGATTTGTACTGCTCCTATAAAGTTTTAATTTTAATACTAAATTATAGTAGAATATGGAGAAATAGAAACTCCATTTAGAATCTATGTTGTGAGCAATCAATATTTTAGAGAAAATAAAAACTCAAGAGAGTTATATTAATCTGTATTCTGTAGATTATCATTTTGTCCCCTTGTTCAGCCCTCCTGGAATGCACACCCTTTGCTATATGTATGACTTTGAAGTTCTTTTCACTGACAATGTTCAGTATGTTCTTGAATATGGCTTTCTACACTTGACTTGATTTTACTTGACTTGAACCCCCTTACACCTTACCAGTAGGACTGTCTTCTTGTGTGATGGTGCTGATCTCAAGAGGGGAATAAAAGACAAATAGAGCAAAGTACCTTCCCATAAGCCCCCTTTGCCATGACTGAAAACGGCTGTCTCTAACCTAACACACAAATATATGTGTAAACTCATTTGTGATTCCGAAGTTGTCTACTTGTCCCGATCTCCATCAGTTGACTTTGTATTGATCTATGGGTGCATACGTAAAAATAAACATTATTATTTTCAGTCACTGTGTTTAAGAGTTATTTAATACATAGCAATTTAACAGGTTTCAAATCTGATACTGGAAATTGGGGTACAACTATAACAAAAAGTCTATACCATGTGTCAGTGTTGTTAGAACCACATAATGAATGGATGTTGAAGAAAACGCTGAAGAAATGTTTAAGGAGGCTGAAAAAATGTCAGCATTTATTATTTAGTTGTGAAACATTTGATCAAATAAAACCTACTTATTTGATAACTTAATATGAAAATGAATCTAATATAATGTCCTGAACTATGACATGATTTTTAGATACAATATTTGAGAATGAATTATTTCTTTTTAGCTGCAGTATAAAACAAAACAAACAAAAAAACAACAATCTTATTTTTAGGGAAAAAAATAAAACTAGTTCTTATATCCAACCTCTTCAATTCATAAAGGGCCTTCAAATTCAGTTAAAGAATGTGGTCCTAGACCAAATCAAAGGTCCTACCCAGTATGTATGGTCTCCAGGTAAAATTTTGTGATTCACATAACAATGACCTCTAGTAGTCTCTTTAACTAGAAAATAAAGGGACTAAGAAGTATTTGGCATTATTTCATAGTAGTCTGATATATATAAATATTAGTGTACAGCTTGAAAGAGGCATCTCTCTATCTACAGCCTATTAGGTATAGCTTTTGCCCAAAGGACTAACAAGAATCAAATACATAGAAAACCCAAACTGCTTTGAGAAAGCTTTATTGTCCAAGTTGTCTACATTTGACCTAATAAATGACTAAATTTATAGATATAAAATGCTTTCTGAAATCTGAACATTCTAGAGGCAGAAAATAGGCTTAAAATATTTATCTACCACCAAACAGGTAAAATTGTTCAATAGTCGTCTTGTAGATGACTGAAGATAAAAACAGAAAAACCCTTGGAGAACAATGAACAGAAAGAGAACTTTATTGAGCAGAACTAGGATCTAATTAAGAAACATTACCTATTAGCAGTCTAGGAGAACCTGCCCACTGTTACTCAGCAAGATTTCATAATTGCTAAGAATCAGTGACTATTATACATCTATTGTTCTTGTTGAATGAGAGTTTGTTGCAGTTTTCTTGTCCATGTTTTAACATATTTGTGTGGGTGTAGTATGTGTGAAGGAGGGCTAATAACTTGCTTGTTTAATCCATTGATCACCTGTCCATCAAAAGGAGTCATATTTGAATCTAATATAGTTAAGGACATTCTAGACTTTGAGTCTCATGACATGAATGTTGAGTGGACTGAGAGTCCTGAGGATGAACACACACTATTCAAATATTTAGTATACCTGTACTTATGTTTACACAGGTTTCTATTTTAATTTCCATTTTTGTGTCTGTCTCTTCATGGGGTTTGTAATTTTTGATGAAGTTCTGAACATTATATAAAGAATATTGGCAAAACATCTACCATATTAATCCAACAAATGTAGTTGAAGGAGGATATTTCCTTTGCAAGGCTTAGTCTTACTCGAATTCTTTCTTGTTGCGTGGGAAGAGCTTTCTAGGCTTTACCATTAAATATATAGGTTGCGGTTTTCACAGTTTTGTGTGTTTTTTCTCTCTCTCATAGAATTTTTTTCTTTTTCTTTTTTCTTTTCTCTTCTCTTTTTCAGGGTGAACTTGGCTTAGATTTGTAGCCCATGGTCATCCCTAGCATCAGATCTGTATCATAATTATATCTAATACATGGTTGTGTACCACACACACGGCTATTTGATGCCCTCTATTTTCATATATTTTTAAGGATTCCAGTCCCATATGTTCATCATAAATTCTTCTAGGTTTTTGTACTCCAACAGTAGCCCTCTTCCTGGGCAGTCTCTGGAATTCCAGACTCTGTTTGAAGCCCAGAACTGACTAATATCCCTTCAGATAAAGCCAACTGTATTTCACCACTCCACCATCCCCTTGAACTTTCGCTGAATGCCTGGTTGTGTTAGCTAGTTCCTCTCTGCCAGCAAGTTTTTGTTTTGTTTTGTTTTTTAGAATTGCAACTGTAAAAGCAATAAACCAAAGGCTTATTAAGGTAAGTTAAAAAAATCTGAAATGATCTTCAAACACTGGCTTATTTCTGCCACAGTAAGGCAGTATAGTCAAAAAGTTAATAACATGAAATTTTGGACAATATTACCTTGGTTTGAAACTTGGCTTGTCCTTTACTTGCTGACTGTCCTTAGGTGAGATGCTTAGCTCTTGTGCCTCACTTTTCTTAAGTACTGGTAAAATAATGGTATCTAAATTACAGGTTGCTTTAAAGATTTATTAAATTTGAATATGTAAAATGCTAGTAGAATGCTTGGCTTATAACTAGGCCTTTCGGGACTGTTCTGAAGTCATAAAATAGTATGGAGATAACAGGCTATAATTTTCTTTATACTATAATAGTTGATTCACCTGTCTTTCTCCTGCTTCAGAATATAAGAAATCTAAGAGATTTAGGCCTATATCTCATTAGAAATTTTGTTCTCCAGGGTTCAACACAGTGGTAAGAATATAACTCTGTTTTTGTGTGTGTGTGTGTGTGTATGTTATTTTCCCTAATAAAACAAATAAAAGAGCAAAGCTTGACTAGGTGGAGAAATGAATGAATTTCATACCTATATTTAGCACATGTTTTTTTTTCACCCAATATTTTTCACCCAATATTTCTAGGTCCTCATGTAATGTTGATCAAATATCGATAATTTCTTTTAACTCATCTTTATTGTTGAATGTATTACAGATGTTCTCTTCTTTTTTCCCATTGACCCCCTCCTGCCTTTCCCACACTGTTGTCAGTGTCCATTGGTTATGCATCTATGCATAGAATTTCTTTGGTTTATCTCATCACACCCACCCTCCCCCCTTTCCTTTGAGGTTCATCAGTCTAACAACAAATTCCTTCATCTTTTTCACCCATATATCTAGCCCCATACATCTGGTAAGCAACAAAAAGTTCTCTGTATCTATGCCTGTTACTGTTCTATTTGCTCATTTTGTTTGTAGCTTCAATTGTTGATATATATGTATTAATTGCCATTTTATTGTTCATATTTTTGTTCTTCTCCTTCAAAAAGACCCTTCAACATTTCATGTAATATGGGTTTGGTGGTGATGAACTCCTTTAGTTTTTCTTGCCTGCGAAACTCTTCATATGTCCATCAATTACAAATTATAGCTTTGCAGGATAGAGTAATCTTGGTTGTATATCATTGTTTCTCATCACCTTGAATATCTCTTACCATTTCTTTCTAGCCTGCAAAGTTTATCAGCTGACAGTCTTATGGAAGCTCCTTTGTAGGTAATGAACTGGTTTCTCTTGCTGTTTTTAAGATTGTCTCTTTGTCTTTAACCTTTGGCATATTGATAATGATGTGTCTTAGTGTGGACTTCTTTGGGTTCATCTTGTTTGGGACTCTCTGTGCTTCTTGGACTTGTATGTCTATTTTCTTTACCAAGTTGGGGAAGTTTTCGGTTATTATTTTTCAAATAGGTTTTCATAATTTCTTGTTATCTCTCTTTTCTTTTTGACACCCCTATAATATGAATGTTGGCACACTTGAAGTTGTCCCAGAGGCTCCTTACACTATCCTCATTATTTTGGATTCTTTTTTCTTTTTGTTGTTGTGATTGGGTGTTTTTTGCTTCCTGATATTCCAAGTCGATGGTTTGCTTCTTAGCTTTACCTACTGTACTTTGGATTTCCTGTAAATTACTCTTTATTTCAGTTAGTGCATCTTTCATTTCTTACTGGTCCTTTTTTATGTTGTTGATGTTCTCATTAAGTTCCTTGGAAGTCTCCTTAAGTTCCTTGAAAGTGTCACTAAGTTTCTTGAATGTCTCTGCAAGTTCCTTGAACAATCTTATAACCAGTGTTTTGAACTCTGCATCTGATTGATTGCTTATGTCCATTTTGTTTATTTTCCTGGAGTTTTGTTCTTTTCTTTCATTTGGGACATGTTTCTTTCTCATCATTTTAGCTGCTTCCTTGTGATTGTTTCTATGTATTAGATAGAGTTGTTATTTCTCCTAGGCTTCGTAGAGTGGCCTATTATTGTAGGTTTCCTGTAGGATCCAATAGCACAGTCTCCCTGATCATCCCAGCTGGGCCCTCGAGGTGCATCCTTAGTATGGACTGTACACCCTTCTGTTGTAATTAAATCTTGATTGCTGTTGGCATATCAATGGGAGGGATTTACTCAGGCTGATCAGCTGCAAGGACTGGCTGTGCCCACTGACCACTGGCCTCTGACTACCTTGGAGGATCAGTTGTGTAGAGGCCCAACACACGGAGAAGACTCACTTTATCAGGGATCTGGTATCCACTGAGTCTTCTCACTGAGTGTGTCACTTGTGGGGGTGGTTTTGATGTGGTCTGAAGCTGTCCACTGGGTGTGCTGGCTCTGGGGCAAGGTCAGCCACTGTCGGTGTTCTATCCAAGGCCTCCAGGCATAATCTACAGAGTGATCTGCTGATGATTGCTGCTTGTGCTGAGCTTGAAGGTGCCCAGGAAAAGCCAAGTTGTGAACCAAGGCTGGCTGCTTCTAGTACCAGGCCTGGGGCCACTTAACAAGAGGTATGGGGCTTGCTGAGACCAGATGTTTCTTGTTTGAGAGATTTTAGGAAACTCTGAAGCAGAATCCAAGACAGGCTAATCCTATGGTAAAGCCATTGGAAACATCTTGGGTGAGCCGAAAGTTGGGTGGGGTGGGGCCTCAGGAAATCACCAGGGCAAGGCTAACAGTGTGAGCCAGGTTGCTGGAATCCCAGATATGGCAGCTGTCTGCTGCCCCAGGGAAGAGCTAACCAAAGGATCAAAGGCCTTTGCCAGCACCTCTGTCCGGGAGAAAGTTGCCTCTCCAGCCCTCGACCTGAGGCCAAAAAGCTCAGTTCTTCCCTGTATGTCTCTGGTGCCTTTCAAGCTGCCTCTCCTCAGAACTTAAAATGTGCGTGTCTGAGTAAATCCATGTAAAGGCCCTTTAAGAGGAGTTGCCTGGGGCTCCAGAAGCCTCAGCTTCACTGAGCCTCAATTCCTGCTGGTTTTTAAGCCAGAAGTGATGGGAACTTCTCTTCCTGGCACTGAACCCTGAGCTGGGTGCCTGGTGTGGGACAGGGACCCTTTGCTCCTCAGGGAGGACCTTCCCAGCCAGGTGTCCCTCTGATTTTTATCCGCTATACGTGGGTGTGGGACCAGCCTGTCCGCCTCCGCCCCTCCTACCAGTTCGTTGTGGCTGCTTTACTTTCCTAGTTGCATGACTTCCATTCAGCTCGATGTCAGGCGGTTCTGAAGGATGATTGTGCTGTAGTTTAGTTGTAATTTTGATGTGGTGTTGAGAGGAGGCGAGATCGTGTTTACCTATGCTGCCATCTTGACCGGAAGTCAAATATCAATTATTATCTACTTGTTTATCTATCGTTTACCTAATCTGTTTGTATCTGTGTTTATGTTTTTCTAATTTGACACCAAAAACTCCTTTTGTCTTTTCCCATAACATAATAAAATGTAAAAAAAAAAAAAAAATCAAATGAGATATCTTTCAATTAAGTAGGAGGTAAAAAAAAAAAGAATTAAATAAGGGATGTAATTTTGTTTGTTTGTTTGTTTTTGGTTTTTGTTTTTTTATCCTCACCTGAGGACATTTTTCTATTTTTTGTTCAGGTAGAGTGGGAGGGGGAGAGAGTAAGAGAGAGAGAAACATCGATGTGAAAGGGACACATCGAGTGGCTGCCACCCGCACGACCAACCAGGGCCGGGGACAAACTGCAACCGAGGTACGTGCCCTTAGCGGGAACTGAACCCGGGTCTCTTGGGACCGCAGGCCGACGCTCTAACCGCTGAGCCAAACCGGCCAGGGCTGGGGATGTAATTTTTAAAAGAAATAAAAATTGAATAAAATTTAGAAGTGTTTTAACTAAGTAACATAATTACAAAAATATTTTAAATAATATTGTTAAAGTATTCTATAATCAGTATACATTAAATGCTTCACACAGTGCCATGTTAGCCAAAAGAATTAAGTGGTTACATAAATTTTGGCACTCCTTCTCAGGAATGATATTGAATTTTGAGGAAGACTTTATTGATAAATCTTCTAAAAATTATACTTGAACAAACTAAGTTCAATTCTTTCTCAACCAATATATAGCATTTTATAGGCCAGTTCACTTTTTCTCAAAGAAACTCTTACTTTTCAGATCAGCTATACCGTTTTAAAATGTATAATTTTTACCTTAAATGAATACAATATACCTAATTACTATTGCCATAAAATAATAATTATAGAACAAATAATAAAATTAAACATGCAAAAGTAGGACTGTTGTTCTCTTTGGCCAATTGAGTGTGATTTTGAAATGCTTTGTTTTGTGCTAGTAGCCACCAAGTCAAGAGGATAATTGCTATGCAATTTACACAGCCAAGCAATTTGAGTCAATATCAAAGGCAGTCTTTAAATAAGAAGGGGTCCATTTCAGTTATAAAGAGTGACTGATTTAAAATCATAGATATACATATATAAGATAAATTATATGCACACATACAGGCATGCATGCATGCCCAAGGATATCCTATTCATAACTAAAGTTTTCAAAACTGAGTAATATTATTGCATATATTTTGGTTATTCTTTTAAGAAAACAGTAGGATTAGCAAAGTTTTCCTCTAATTTGTCATTGCTTTTTAAAAAATAATCTAACATTAATATCTTGCATATGGTAGAAATACAACCAATGCTAGTAAAGGTAAAATTACATGTACCAGTCATAACTGGATTTTGTGGATAATTTGATATAAGGAGTGCCCTGTCTTAAATAGCCACTAGTAATAAGATGCTCATCTACAAGAGGAAAACAGAGACCAACACTAAACACTCACACAATAAAATAAAACAATAATTCTCTCTGTATGAAATTAGGATCAATTGGATTTTTAGAAGTAATGAAAAGTGTGAATATCAAGAAAATGTTTATTTTTGAAAATTCAGTTGCTAAAAATTGGTAAATAATATTTGGTATCTTTTCATTCAGATTTAATTAATAGTACGTTTCTGTTTTACTCTGCTTTTGAAATCCTGTGTATGTACTTAACATCATTGACACTACCTGGGCTTTCAGTAAGTATGATTAAATTATTTTGTGGTTCACAGTGATATCTGGTACATTCCAGAAAATAATTTACTTAAATGTATTTACTATTAGGGACTAGAAGTCCACAATTAGGCTGTGCTTTTGTAGCAGTGATAATAAACAACAACAACAACAACAACAACAAAAGACCCACAGATTATGGGAGAACAGCTGGGTACTCCAGAATTGTATTTCTTATGTGGCTTTTCTCTGTAAATGCCTGATAAAAACTATTGACATAATATCCAGCCTAGACTCTAGAAGATGATTTTTGACATGGTAGTAATCATTCATTTATTTAAAATCAAGATGTAACCCACCTATTAAACTCTGATCCCACCACACAGATAGTAGCTTCTATTTTTTTCTTATTAAAAGAAAATTTAAAAAGTTATATTTTAAATATCTCTTCACTTATGCTGTCTTTCATGCTGGCCCCAGCTCTGTTCTGGGGTGTCACTCACTCCAGTGCATATGTCTTCCTTGACCTGTAGAACATTTTGAGGACTGGGTGAAGGCCTGGCTTTCCATCTCTATAAACGTCTTACTTCTGAAGGAGGGAGTATAACGTGGAACAGAATGTGTGAAGGCTCTTAGAAAACTAAGGGTTCCCCAGGGTTTTCAAGGAATGATCTATGAAAGTCCTTATAAGGTAGATAGATGATCCTCATTTTATTTTTAAAATCTAAGTAGTTTTCTTTCCTTCTCTCCATAAGCAATCATCTGCAGTTCTGCCTAAGAGAATCTTCCCCTTGGTCACAGGATAATATCTCATTTCTGAATCTTTTTCTGTTTTCTGTTCCAGGGTTGTCAACCTAACGATGTCATTCCCTACAGTAGTTCTGCCAGTCAGTGTCAGGATTAGTGTTGTTACCAAACCCCACCCCACAAAGCATGGTCAAGCCTAGATACAGTTAGATTTTCTTTACAACTGACAAAAAAGTCCAAATATATCTTTCAAGCACAGACATCCATTCTGAGGGCCAGAATAGCATCAAGAAAAAAGATAGATATCTCTATTTTCCTTAGCAATCCAAGTGTTATATTACTGTATAAAGTAGTAATTGTTTTTTTTTTTTTTCTTTCTTTAATGTGGAGCCTACTGCCATAGTAAGTGGTATACATCACATTTTTATGACCACTTTCCATAGAAGGGTTCCCCCTATAGTAATTAATCAAATTTGTTTTCCTTCATTTTCTCTTGGCAAAGAGAAGGAGATAATAAATTATTCCAGTTAAATTGAGATAACCAACATCTGTTTACAAAGTAAAATATCTAGGTATGTAAATTAAATAAACCACAATACAAAAGTATTTAATCATGTGAAAGACTAGATGATGGTATTTACTCATGATTTATTTTCATTTGTTCTGTCCAAATCAATGTTAGTCTTATGTAAAAAGTAGGCCTGAATGTCTTGGAGCTACAGTTATACTCCTGATAAATGTTCATTTTATCTACTTTGAATAGAAAAAAAAAAAAGTCTAACTTACCCCACATTTAGACAGGTTGAAATATGATTTGCTGTTTTTTATTCCTAATATATTTCTATTTTTTTTACAAAAGAAATGGTGATTTACAAAAAATGACAAGTTGCAAAATAGGTTTCACTAGGATTTATGAATTGTAAAATGCTCTCTTGATAGTAATCAATGGTAGAATCACTATTTAAATGTTCTCATTTATTTTCAAGTTCATACATTACAGAGCTGAAAATAGAAGCAGCTCCTTCTAAACTTGCCATATGGTGAAAGATTGTATCTTTATTACCAAACAATTGAGTTAAGGGCGTACAGTTGTAAAATTTTATATTTGAGTCTATCCATTAACTTCTGATAATGTCAGAAAACATATTTTTGCTCTTATAAAAAAAATTTTAAGAACATGGTCACTATAAGAACAGAGTGTCTGTGATTGCTTTTTTGGTTTAACATCAACAGCTTTGGAGAGAAGCAAAATTTTATAATGGTACAGTGCCAAAAACTCATTTAATATATTTTTCTCAATATATAATAATTTAATACTAGACATGCAGAATATAAATGGTTAAATGTTCATATTAGGATTCAGGAGCCTAAAACGTTGGGCACCTTAATAATATTTTTAAACATGATGAAGGTTGACAACAAAATTATATTTATGTATTCATGTATTATATCCAACCAAATATTCATCAACCTTGTCGCCTTTATTTTACATCATTTTTATGAACTCCCTCCAATTTTTCTGAGCTCTATCTCTACTTGCATCTCTTATTAGTGTCCAAACTTCTACTGACTTCACCTCAATATTCTGTCTTTAAGGTTTTTTTACACTCTAAATAGTTTGTTTCTTTTTTTCAAGAGAGCTTTCACTGGATATTTCTAAGATCTCTAAGAACCAGTCCACAACCCTGTAGAATGTATTAGCAAAAAAACTTTTAGAAAGACTCCTTCTAATTTTGGCTATTTTATTAATATATCTGCTTACTTTTTATGATTATTAGATAACCAGCTCTTTGGGGAAAGTGACCATTATTTGGTAGTTTCTGGGTTTCAAGCTATTAGGACTATCAAAAAATCCCAGTTTTTTTCCTTTCTTGAACACAAGTGTCCTACTGCCTTAGTCACACTGATATCAGCCATTTGACCCTGTGAAATTATATTTTGTGATACATAACAAAGCATTCAGTTTGTTGAAGGTAATACGTGTGTGTGCACGCACGCCCATGTTTTATATGAGAGAATTTGGAAAAAATTACTAACCTCTTTTATTACTATCTAGCCTTTTCTCTTCCTAGTCTCACCAACATTCATTTTAGTTAGGCTTTTGGCTATGTTTTTTTTTTTTCCATAATTTTTTCTCATTAATTTGATATTCATCCTTATATTGATAGGTGGAACAGTCCAATTTTAATCATTATCTCGCATCCCCTCATCCCCTATTAGTGCTTCACATGGTCTCTCTGACCTCAGTGATTCACATTTTTTTCTTTTTAATTTGGATTTAAGACTTTATCTTACCTCACTACCTGCTTCCTTTTAGTTTCATTTCTGGATTTTTCTTTCTTCCCAAATTTTGATGTTGAAATATTCTGAGCCATAGTCTTTTCTCTTCCCTAAATATATTCACTATTTGCACTATTTCATGTCTCACGATTTCAAATACATCTGCAAGCCTGTGACTTTTAAGGTACATGCTCAAAGCTCTAGACTAAGATATCTACTCAATAAGCTTAGTTACATATTTAATAAACTACTCAAAATTAGTGTATACAAACCAAAGATGTCTTCTCCCTCAAAATACTCCATCCCCAGGCATTCCCATCCATATTAAAACAGCAACTCAATCCCCCTTTGCTCAGGCAAAACACTGTTCTTGGACTCCAGCTGTCTCCTCACACTTCACATCCAATCTACCTGAAGACATTACTCGTTTCATCTTCAGAGTATTTCCAGAATTTGACCACTTCTCACCAATCCACCACTGTCATCCTGCAACAAACTGCCATTATCCCTTTTCTTGATTAATGAAAGAACTTCCTAACTGGTTTCACTGATTGTTCCTCATGGCCTCCAGGGCCGGGGACAAACTGCAACGAGCTACACGCCCTTAGTGGGAACCGAACCCAGTCTCTCCGGACTGCAGGCTAATGCTCTAACCGCTGAGCCAAACTGGCCAGGGCTAGAGTATGGGTCTTTGAGAGGTGATTAGGTCATAGTGATGGAGCCTTCATGAATGGAATAAAGTGCCCTAATGAATGCAATAAAGTGCCCTATAAAAGACGCCCTATAAATTTACCCCAGAGAGGTCTTTCATCTCTTCTGTCATGTGAAGACACAGTGAGAAAATGGACATTTGTGAACTAGAAAATGGGTCCTGACTAAATACCAAACCTGTCAGCACCTTCATCTTGGGTTTGTCAGCCCCCAGAACTGTGAGAAATACATTTCTGTGGTTTCTAAACCACTCTATGGTATCGAATTATAGAAGCCAAAGCAGAACAAGACATCCTCTGCCCCAAACAATCATTGTCTCTCTGGGCCAGATATTATCCTCCTGCCCTTACACACCTTTTATTGTACTGCAAGAGCTGAAATCCCTAAACCTTTTTACTCAGACTTTCTTAAAAATTAATTCCTTAAAAAGTAATTTCAGGTTAAATATTGCTAATGTAATTATTCATAAATTTGGAAAACAAATTTAGTGGCTGCTGTAGACTAGGTATGTTTGCTTTGCAACTTGGCAAATGTTGGGGTTTTGCCAGTAGCTTTTAGGCACCTTTCTAACAATCATCTACTCTGTAGTCATAAGCAACTGACATCATTAATCATTGTGCGATTTCAGTGCCCAATAGCTGAAACCTAGAAATATTGTCTCTGACCATTCTTCCTGATAACTTTTAATTATCAAAATCCATGCGTTAAACCCTTATTTGGAAAACATGGTATAACTTTAATTTGCCCATTTGGCTTTTTCTTGATAGAGTATGAGGTGTTTGAAATGTTTTCACAGAACAGAGCTTCATAGATAGAAATTTGGAACTGTGTATATGACTTGTTTTCCTTTCAAGTTAGTAAGAGTCTTATCAGTGGCGGTAAATTGGATTTGGATAGGCAAATATAATGCAGTAGCAAAATATTTAGATAGATAGGAGTTTATTACAGTAAAAAAGGGAAAAAGGGAAGCCTTTGGAACTCTTCTGTCCTAACAAAATAATACACCAAGAGTAATATACCTAGCTGACAGATTGCTACACTCAAATACATGAAAAAAGGCAGGTCTTTCTTATCACCTTCTCTGAATTTTCCTATTTGATTTCTAAAAAAAAATACTCCCCAAAAAACATATATTTATAAACGAGTGTGTATTATTGTTCTTTTTATCAGGTGTTGACTTCAATGCCAACTGCTGTGCTATTCTATCTTTACTGCATCTAATCAACAAAGTCTTTGTCTCCTGGTATACAAATGCTTATTTGTTTCCTGTATCAAACAGGAAATGCCACCAAAAGCCATATTTTCTTATATTATAAAAATATCAAACTCCCATGGCACGTACTTGTACTCCATTGTCACCTATTGCTCCACCACATCTATGGCCTCTCAGGGAGCCCCTCGGCATTGAGCACTGGACCTAAAACAAAGAAATGAGGGCTTGGTTTAAGAATCGTTACACATAATATGCAGATACTGTATGTAGACTGAAACATTATAGCCCTTACAAGAGTTTCTCTATTTGCCTCAGTCAAGAATAAATACTCATTCTTTTTGAGATTTTTATAGTTATTGAATCTGTTTAGTCCTTCTTACATAAGATACCTAATATATCAGTATATGTCAGTTACTCAAAACTAAGTTGTTTTGTGTTTTTTTAAATATAATTTGCTAATTATGGTTTGAAATTTGTTCTAGACATAAGAAGTAGATCATATATTTTTAAAATATTGTTTCATCATACTGTCATCTTTGTGTTAATAACCATTGTTTTGAAATATAACTATAAACAGAAAACTGTGATTTTTATTATTAAAATAATATATGCTATATTAAGTTTTTGATATATACATTACTCCCTCAACTTGGAATTGTAAATATTTCATGGAAAGTCTTACCTTAATGAAATTAGCAGGAAGATGTAGATACTAAGATATGCAGTTTACCTTTTGAGTTAATAGTTAATAGAATCTTATTATCTGTTAAAAATCAAAAGTTGTTACCCTGTTACTCTGTGGCATAAAAAGTATACAGAAATATATTTGTGCTAGTAGGAAAATTTACATAACTATACTTTTATAACCTGAGATAAAATTATGTCTTAGATTGTGTGCATATTTTGGATAACAAGCACATATTGTTATAGTTAACTTTTTAAATTATGGGATAATATTGGTATCCAAAATCGTAAAAATTTGTAGTTTTTACAAGATTAAAATGATATAGCAAATGTATATGTCATTTATTCTACTTGGGAATTTAAAAGATTCATTAATTCCTAGTATCAATATTTTTAAAAATATGTTTTTATTGATTTTTTTAGGGAAAGGGATGGGAGAGAAAGATAGAGACATTGACGTGAGAGAGAAACATCTATTGGCTGCTTCATGCATGCTCCCTGCTGGGAATCGAGCCCACAACCTAGACATGTTCCCTGACTGGGAATCAAACCAGGACCTCTCCTTCCATGGGACGATGCTCAGTCCACTGAGCCACACTGAGCATGGATCAATATATTTTAAGGTGCTGCCTTTCGATGTTTGTCAAAGAAAATTCTAAGACCTACAGGAATGTCATACTATACTATTTGAACTTAGTTATTTGAAAACAATTTTAAATGTAGATATAATCTTTTACTCTTCTTTTTATAAGGTTTAGAGATATCTGGTATGTTACATGTAATGCCTGAAATATATACATTCAATTCATATTTGCTGACTACAAAAGCAAAACAAAGAAAGGTACTCTATTGATATACAGTCTTGAAAGCTATTTCTCTAGAGATGAGAATGGCACTGATCCTAAAAGTGTTACTATGAAATAAAACAGGGGAAGCAATTGACAGGAAGTACATGAAGATGAAATAAAAGCTTGGTATTTTTATATGAAATATGATATAAAATGAAAAGTTCTGTACTAATATAACTTAAGCCAAGTACTTGGTGGAGAAAGATGATTCCTCTTCCTGACAAATAAGGTGGTGGAAGTGCACAGAGGAGTAAATGACTTTTCCAATTTCTTCTAGGAAGTCAGAAATACAACCTAGGGAAAATTCTTAGATTTAAGTTCTCAATAAATTAAGCACAATGAAATGCTGTTATATTTCTCGATAAAAAATGGAGGCATGGATCTAGTTCAGAGCGTAAGTTACTGGTTTTGATTTAAAGGGGGTTATAATCTGTACAATCTCAGGACAGAAGAGCCTTCTGTGGGTCCCAGACTTTTGCAGCAGAACTTTAGAGGTGATTGACAGCTCTGCTCTTGCAGCCTTGATGGACAGGAGTCAGTGGAAGAATACAGTCACGACAAATTTCAGTCACTCCTTCCTGATAGAAAATTTCACTGGCTTTTACACACTCATCTTTACTTTCATTCCTCAAATTCGCTCATTGCTTAAGCACTGACAGTAAGGCTCAGAATAGAAACAATAACTCCCTAGATTACTGTTTATTTGCACTTCTTAACCTATTTCACATGCCTCACTCAATACACACACACAAGCACACACTCATGCACACTCCATGCATGTGCACACATTTTCCTTCAGAGAGTTTGTAGTTTTCCACTTTCAAGCAATATGTATTTAAGGTGGCTAAGAAGAAGCTTTTAAAGGTCTAGAGTTAATGTTAGGCTGCTAGACTTTCTACCATCTACTCTTTATCTATGACGTGCTCTCTAAAACTTAGAAATGTTTCTATGTTAAATCGTATATGAAAGTTTTTCCCATTCTATGATTACTAGTAGAAATTTGTACCAAATTTTAAAACAAATGTTTCATTAAAAAGGTAAAAATGAGTCCAGCAGATTATTTGTTTGTTTGTTTCTCTTGTTTTGTCTTCTCCAATTTGACTAATAAGGGAGTACATTGTCCCTAAATCTCTTAAGAACGCCACACATTTGTGCCAGTGTTCATATTCAAATGTCATTACTGGATTATACATTAATTATATTTTATAATTAAATACTTTAAAAATCTAGATGCGTGTCTGTGCAAATGGTTTAGTATTTTTAACACTGATAAATAACCAATCTTTCATTCAAATAAATTTTTGTACCATATGCTGGAATCAATATTGTAGAATTCATGACTTCAAAGTAAACAATCAACCAAAATAAGTTTTTTAAAAGCTCTACTTTGTGAAAGAAAGCACATATTTTCCATTTAACATTTTTGTTTCTTGTAGTAATATGTTAGGCAGACAACAGCTAAGAATAGATTAAAACTCCTGATTACAGAACCTTGCAGCTTTAAATGACTAACGCAAATTGGTTTATTATTTTTATTTTACTTCATATTTGCAGTATGTACAATTTTGTCTTATGTTGCTAACCATTGTGCATGACATTTTTCTTTTCCCATAGTTAATATAAGCAGATTAAATACTTTCTATGGATTCTTTGGGGGAAAATGCTTTACTATAAATAACAACCCCCCCATTTTCTTTCCTAAAACACTGGAAAATTGTAGAAAAACAAAACAAAAAAAGAACTTACTTTCTAATTACCAAAATTTTCTATGTACAATGTTGACTAAGTGATGTGTACCATTGTTTAAACCTACTGTCCTATGACAAAAGCAGAGATTCTGCTATGAGGACTTTGTATCCTCATCCCATAACAGTGTCCGGTACAAAGAAACCCTCAATTTGTTGAATGTATATGTGAAGTAAATGTTGACTCACAGGAGAGCAACACTACAAAGTACATATAGTAATTATTAATTAGGTGACTATATGTATCTTTCTGCCCAGAACAGTCTCAGTTCTCAATTGACTCAGGAAAATCATGAAGAGCATTCCCCTTGTCTCTCAAAGTGTCCCCATCTGGGTGATAAAGATCATCTCCTTACTCTCTCTATCCATGCTGTGTTCTTAGTGTTTTCATACTTAACAACTTATTCAATTCTTAACAAATCGCTAGGTAGTAGTGACTACTGGTATCCCTAATAGACAGATGTGGGAGTTGAGTTAGAGAAGTTTTGTCCATACTTTTAGAACACAGAGGATCTAAGATTTAAATCCAGGCTGTGTGGCACCAGCGCCCTCACTTTTAAATAACTACATAGTGATGATCAAAGTGTTTCATGAACATCACCCTGAGATACTGATATGCAAAGCCAATGAGATCAAAATAAAAGTGTCAATTATTCTAAAAGGAATAGTAGACAGAGCACAGAGAGGTGAGAAGGAGGGACCCTCAGTTCCACATACTGCCCTCTATATTCTCCATTCTGGTTCTGGGCCATTGCCTGTTGGTGAAATGTGCTTGTGAGTTTTAAGTTCTTGGCTTGATCAGTTACAGGCAATATATCTTTAGCTCCTGACCATGTACTGGGTCTTAAAGGAGCTTGATATTCTCCTACAAGTGAGTCTGATTTTTTCCAGTTAATACCTGACTAAGATAATCTATGCAGGAGGATTTCAGGATTATCCTTTCATTCTTCCTGTACTGTATTAACTTTCCATTGCAGTATGCCAGATTACCACAGAATTGGTAGCTTAAAACAACCCAGATATATTACCTTATAGTTTCTGTGAATCAAAAGACTAGACACAGTCTTGCCAGGTTCTCTAATCAAATTTGCTTATATTCTGCAAAAATATTTGAAATTTCAATGCAAGGTGAGGTTTTTTGGGCTATTCATGTATGACCACTGTACATTTACTCACTATAACAATAACTTGTATGTGTATAGACAGAGAGAGAGAGATTTAGACTTTGCCTTAATCTGAAGTTAAGGTTAACTTGCTTCTCTGGTTGACTAAACACCTATTATGAGCGGCAGAAGAACCCCTAAGCAGACATCTGCATGGCTTTGGAAGCCAAGTTTTACTTAGGACAGCTGTTTTGTGCAGCACTTTTCAGCCAAACAAATGCAATAACTTTGTGGAATAACAATGAGTTCTGTTCCCAAACCGGTTGTCATAAAGCCACTAAACCTTTTTTTACTACCATTAGCTTAACTAGCAGGTCTGTATGTTCAACTCTCGGTATCCTCATTCTTCTCATTGTTCACTTACTGTTGCATATCTTAATTAAAAGAAAAGAAGCGAGAATATCTTTGCCTGCCTAACATAGCTTCCTATTTCCAATAGAAAGGCAAGCATCAATGCATTTTTATTTTATCATTAAATTTGATTTCCTAATTTTTCTGACAATATATTCATCAGAGATGTTTCATATTCCATATTTCACTGGTACGAGAGTATCTCTGTTGTTTCTAAACTGAGGATTGACAAAAGACTTTTCTGAGGAAATAACATTTAATCTGATCCCTAAACATGAATAGAGTTTCCTGGATATGAATAGATTATGCAAAAGTTAATTCCAGGTAGAGAGAAGAGTGAATGTGAATGCCCCGAGGCAAGAATGAATGATATATTTGAGAAAATGAAGACCATGAAGCTCCAGTAATGAATAAGGAGAGCTACAGCCTGAGTATTTGCCTTTTTTGGTAAGGATTTTGATATCTTTTCTAAGAGACTGGGAGGCCATTGAAGGGTTAAAGCAGGTTAGAGGCAAGACAAAATTTACATTGATACCTTATCTATGCATGGGAAGTAGTGATTACTTGAAGAGGCTATTACTAGTAATTAGGGCATGAAATTGTGGATGCTCAGGAAATTGAAATAGAAAAAGCTAGAGAAATTGATGGATATGATTATGTCAAGATGGTAGAAAAGAAATCACTTTGTAAATTTCTCTTGGGTAAGGAAAGATGGCTGAAGAAAAAAGTTGAGGATAATTCCCAAGTTTCTAATACATACATGTTTCAGTTCTTAGGCCAAAAAATAAAAAATAGTAGAGATAAGGATTAAATATCATGATTTTAGTTTTTAGTGGATGAAAAGCATATGATACCCCATGGCCAAAATGTCACAGCAAACTTGCAAATTACAACCTGGTATATATGAATTACAATCATAGATACAGGTTCTAAGATACTAACTTTATCATTTATAAATGTTCTGACATCTGTTCCTTGATGCCCATTTTTGTTAGTCTATCTTTCCCCCAAGCGACTGTATACTCTCCCTTATAGATTACAAAGAAACAATGTGAGCACATTTGTATTCCAGTCTCAAGAGGAGGTTTGAATGTCCTTATATCTAGTACTCAAAATATCAAGATAAAAAATAAAAAATAAAAAACAAATTAAAACCAGTCTACCCCCAAAGAGATAACGATTGACATAAAAGGGTAGTATGGGAGCTTTTCTCATGCCTCAGTTTGCTTTCTTCGTGAAAGTCTTTGAAACACACTACTCTGATTTCATCTTTAGACCATCTTTTTTAAATACAAAACTTTCCAAATCTATGTATTTTACCAAAACTTTTTACTGAAATTGACTTTTGAGATATTAGCTTTGATAAAAACAATTTTTGTTGTTCAATTATATCAAATATTCACGGTCAATAAAGAGGCTCTGTAAGAAGATTGAATCTTAATTCTCTGATCAAAAAAAGCTGGAGTTACTAATTTTCTAATGCCATCATTCATTAAATTGAAAGTTAGCTTAAAATGAAATTATTTTAAAGGTGATACAATAGAACCATGCTAAAAGTTTAAGAATTATGTTTGCCTAATTTTCATTCTGGATTTGGGTTAAATAAAGCCTTATTACTCCATTTGTGTTGCTAACACTTTATTTCATACACTCCTCTAACATAATACTGTCTTGAAAATGATTATTGCTTCCTCATTGTTCTTTTATTACTTTGTATGTTCTCAATCTAATCTATTTCCTATACTTATATAATTGTGGTTTTGAAATGCCAATCTGGTTTTGTACATCTATGCTTGAATTGTTCATAGCCTGAGGATAATGTTAAACATGTTCAGCTTGCCAGGAAATCCTTTTCCGGCCTCCACCCAGTTTCAGTAGCTTTTGCTCTGTGTATTCCTTTAGCACTGTGTACATCCTTCAGGGTGACCATATTCTGGACTGCCCAGGATAGTTCTGGTTTGTGCCTGTTTTCAGGTTTCTGTCTGTTTTAGCATTTTTCCAAATTTGTTAATAAAGTATTATTATAATATGTGTACTAAAATAGGCTGGATGGGTTTTAAAAATATTTAAATTATATTTCCAATTTCTTCTAGCCTCTAGCAGTGACCGAAGTGCATGTTCAATGAACACATTAGTAGAAAATGACTAGTGATAACACTTCTTTCTTATCTGGATACATTCTGAAAGCAACCTAACTAACACTTCAAGGTCAGTATGTAAGGCTAGTTACTAAAGCAAAATGCTCAGAGTTCCAGGGGGTTAAGGACATATTACTCCCTGCAGTACAGAGGAATCTTCTGTTTTGTTCGTGACCATTTGATATACCAGCCTATGTTTCTGTGGTCCATAGCACATCTCTAAGATCCAAGAAGCCACTGAGCCACTAGGTGGCAAAGGCATTCAGAAATGAAGTACATCATAAATCAGGTGTGGAAATAGAAATATGCTGAAAACTATATCGTCCTAACTCGTCAGAAAGCTCCATTTGAATAATAAGTTATGTGATTACTGGAGATTTCATGTGTAAAAGTAGGTATTTCTCCATCATCTTGAATTTGAGCAGGTCATGAAACTGCTTTGACCCATAGAATATGGCAGCTCAAGGCATAGCCCTTAGGTGACTTGGTGGTTTCCGCTTCCTGGTTCTTGGAAAGCTCTCTCTCAACACCCACCTCTGCGCTGTGAAAGGTCCAAGCCACATGGACAGGTCACACATCGAAGTGCTTGTCAACGGCACCAGCTAAGCTCCCAGACAACACTTAAATATCAAGTGCCGTTTTGGTCTTCCAGCCTGGTTGAGACTTGAAATCACTCAGTCCCTGCCAACATCTTCCTGCATTAGCATGAGAAACACCATTTACTTGAGCAAAGTCAAACAAATAAGCAAAATGATGATGATGATGGTCATCATCATCATAATGATAATAACAATAAACTGTTTTTTAATCACTAAGCTTAGGAAAAGTTTGTGATGTAACAACAATTAACCAGACCAGCTACATTATACTCTCTACAATAACCCTTCCACATTTTACATCCATCTATTTGTATTTTTCAAAACACAGTTTACATTTAATGTTATTTTATATCAGTTTCAGGCATACAGCATAGTGGTTAGACAATCATATCCTTCATAAAGTGTTACCCCTGTATTTTAAATGCCCACCTGGCATCATGCATAGTTATTACAATAGTATTAACCATGTTCTCTATGCCATATTTTACATCCCTGTAGTGACCAATTTGTTCTTAATCACTTCACCTTTTGAATAAGCTTTTTATTTATTTATTATTCTTTGGACTATAGGTTTTGTGAAACCTCCAGGTTCACTTTTTTTTATCATTTGGCCCCTGCCCCAAACCTTTCCCAATTCTTGGATTGAAGTTGGTTAGTATGAATACTTACTGAACTAGTGAATGAAGAAATTATATGGAAACTGCATGCAACTCAGTTTTGTTTTTTAAATATCTTTAACCCTTAACTCAATGAATCATTACTCACATGCTTTTCAATCTTTCTAAACACACAATTCTATTTTAAATCTAGATTCCAGCCAAGCACCTCACAATGCCCAGCATATCCTTCCTTTTCTGACACCTGGTGAATTTATCACCCTTTAGAAGTAATAGTGTAAAACTCCCAAAGTAATTTCCTCCTTTTTAGGTGTACTGCTACATGGTTTACATAGAACCATTGCTTTTATCATCACATTATGTTTTGAATGTTTATATTGTTATGTCTCTTTTAAAATGTAAAGAGATTGAGAAAGACACTGCTTTTTAACAAATTAACTTGAGTAAAGAGATAAATACTATATAAAAATGACCACTTTAAAAATGTCAAGATAGCACAGCCCGTGTGGCTCAGGGGATGTAAGGTCATCCTATGAACTGAGAGGTCTTGATTCCATTCCCGGTCAGGGCACATGCCCAGGTTGTGGGCTCAATCCCCAGTAGGGGGTGTGCAGTAGGTAGCCAATTGATGTTTCGCTCTCACATCAATGTTTTTGTCTTTCTTTCCCTCTTCTCTTTCTAAAAAAATCAATGAAAACATTAAAAAAATATATGTGAAGAGAGAATCTCACTAGTTTAGAAGATTGTTGAAGCCTAGTAGAATGGTCCATGAAAACTTAACTCCAAATACTGACACTTACAAATTTGCTATATTATCTATGCTGTTAAATATCTTAAGATTTATTTGGCCTTACATTTTTTAATTTTTTATTTATTTATTTTTGTTACAGATGTTTCACCTTTTTCCCCCATTGACACTGTCCTCCCCCTCCCTCCCTACCTTGTCCCCAGCTTTGTTGTCTATGTCCATTGTTCATGCATACATGCGTGTAAGTTCTCTCTCCCACCACCCCCTCTTCTGGGGATTGTGAGTCTGTACCCCACTTCCACATTTCTGGGACTACCCTGTTCTTCAGATTGTTATGGTCATTATATTTCACAAATAAGTGAGATCATATGATACTTGTCTTTCTCTGCTTGGCTTGTTTCACTTAGGATAATACTTTCCAGGTCCTTCCATGTCATCTAATGGACATTGGGCTGTTTGGTTTGTTTTGCTTAGGATACTTTCTATGTCTCTCCATGTCGTCTCAAAGGATAAGAGATCTTTCTTTCTTACAACTGCATAGTACTCCATTGTGCATATGTACCATATCTTTTTTATCCATTCATCTACTGATGGACATTTGGGCTGTTTCTAGATCTTAGCTATTGTAAATAGTGCTGCTACAAACATGGGGGTATATATATTCTTTCTGATTGGTGTTTCAGGCTTCTTAGGGTATATTCCTAGAAGTGGGATCACTGGGTCAAATGGCAGTTCAATTTTAATTTTTTGAGGTAACACCATGTTGTTTTCCATAGTGGCTGCACCGGTCTGCATTCCCACCAGCAGTGTACTAGAGTCCCCTTTTCTCCACACCCTCGCCAACACTTGTTGTTTGATGATTTGTTGATGGAGGTCATTCTGACAGGTGTAAGGTGATACCTCATAGTTGTTTTAATTTGCATCTCTCTGATGATTAGTGATGTTGAGCATTTCTTCATAAGTCTCTTAGCCATTTGTATGTCCTGTTTGAAGAGGTGTCTATTTAGTTCCTCTGCCCATATTTCAGTTTGGAGTATTGGATTCAATAGTGTGTTTGTCAAATTTTATTAGAAAAATTGGGGAGAGAATAAAACTGTCCTTATAGAATCAAGAAAGAGAAAAATCATATTTTTATTCTTCCATAATAATAGCAGTTATTCCCAATATATGCTTTTGAATGATCTGAATTCAAACATAAATTTTTGTATTAATTCCCCATTTCAGTTGTAACAGATTACCACAAATTTAAGTACTTTAAACAACACAAGTACAAAATTAGTCTCAGTGGACTAAAATCAAGGTGTTGACAGATCTGTGATGTGTCTGGAGGCTCTAGGGGGGAAATTGTTTTCTTCTCATTTCTGGCTTCTGCGAACTGCCTGTGTTCCTGCGCTGTGGCCCACATCAGTGCTCTCTACTTCCATTGCCTCGCTATGCCATCGCCCTGTCAGAGGGTACTCTGTGTACCTCAACCCTGGGGAAGCTTGACTTTCTATAAGTGGCTCACTTTACTGACAGTCATCTTTTCATTGTAGTGTGTTTTGTAGTCTGGATGGGCTTAAAATTTTCCAAATCATTAAAGCTGATTTCTTTTTTGCTTAACAGTTCTTTCTTCAACGGATCTCTTGTCTTTAGAATTTTACTGTAAGTAATAAGAAGAAATCTTATCACATCTTCAACATTTCATTGGGAAAGCTCATCTAAATACCCAAGTGCATTGATTAAATGTTCTATTTTCCACATTATCGTTATGATGCAATTCAAGTAAATGGTCTGTTCCTATATCACAAGAGTCACCTCTCCTCCAGTTTCCAAGAACATTTTCCTCATTTCCTTTTGAGTCCTCACTTCCAGAATGTCTTTTTGCGATCATTTAGATATTCTTTAAGAAAAGCAGGTTTTCTTTATCAAGCTCAATTCCTTCTGAGCCCTCATTATACTTTATTTAATATTCATATTTCTACTCATAGTCTAAATAAGTATAGGAGGATTTTTTCTTTCTTTCTATCATTGTTATCTAAATTCTTCCATCCTTTGTTAACTTCAAAATTCTGAAACCATTTCCACATTTCTAGATGTTTTGTATAGCAGTACTCTACCCTAAGTGCCAAATTTATATTAGTCAGATCCCTACCAGAGAAGCAGAACCAGTAGAAGATGTATACTGAAGATCTTTAAACTGGCTTTTCTGTGCAGTTCCGATACCTGAGATGAATAGGAAAGTAGTGGTATCATCATTCCTGAGTCTTTCAAGACCAATCTCCACAGTATTGTTTTGGTTTATTATTTTTGTAGGAATAGGCTGTTCTGGTGACTTGCACTTGGTCTTTCCTACCACAGAAACCTAGAAAAGGTTTCTTAGATTATAAATTTTCTAAATGGGTACAAATGGCTTTACAAATAAGCTTGGGCTTGTGCCTGAAAGCTTATGACTGCTAGAATTTATTCCCAGATGTTGTTGGCATTACTAAAATATATATTAATCAGGACAGTGAAACCTGTTTCTAGTTGACCCAACCTCCCCTTCATTAAAGGTCTATAAACAGACACAAATCTTAGAATTTAGTGAAGACCCATGGCTCTCTGTTTTGGTGATTCAAGTTAGACTTCTACTCATGCAACCTAGAACTCTTCCGCTTGTATAAATTAAGTAAGAAATTAGTGAACTGTCCATCTATTATCTTATAGGACTACCATTATCAATTAGACATTTTTTTTACATTTCTTCCTATCTCCATACTGGTTCTTTCAAATATTAAACATCTGATTTTTTTTTCTTTTTCTTTTTTGAGGTGTGCCTTGACCAAAGGCTAGGAGTTCATTTCTTCCTATCTCCATACTGGTTCTTTCAAATATTAAACATCTGATTTTTTTTTCTTTTTCTTTTTTGAGGTGTGCCTTGACCAAAGGCTAGGAGTTACCTTGTGTAGTATAGAATTTGGCCTTGCCAAGAGACGGTCTGGTCTCTGCATGGTCAACTCAGTTTTAGAGAATAACAGTGGCTTATCATGAATTCAACCAAGTGGGGATTCCAATTGCAGCTGCCATTCCAGATTTGTTTCATTGCTTGAGCAAAGTTACCCATTATCTGGTTTTGGTAAACAACTAGTGATCTGGCTTTCTTTTTTTTTAGAAATTGTCTATAATGACCACCAGGAGCAGTTTGCTTTCAGCTTGCAAAGCTAGTAATACACCTGTACTCTTCTACCTCAAGAGTATATCAGCTCTCAAGCCCTATGTAATAATTTTTTTTAATCCTCACCTGAGAATATTTTTACATTTACCTTCAGACAGAGTGGGAGGGGGGGAGAGAGAGAGAGAGAGAGAGAGAGAGAGAGAGAGATCAATGTGAGAGGACACATCAATTGGTTGCCTCCTGCACTGCCCTAACTGGGGCCGGGGGACAAACTGCAACCAAGGTACGTGCCCTTGGCTGGACTCGAACTCGGGACTCTTTGGTCTGCAGGCCGATGCTCTAACTGCTGAGTCAAACTAGCCAGGGCCCTGTGTAATAATTTAATCCAAAAGAGCATGACCCTCTCTCCTTTCCACAAGACATCACACTGATCCCTTACATGGATAATATCATGCAGAATGGACATAGTAAGATGGAAGTAACAACTACCCTAGATATATCAGTAAGGCATTTGTGTATCAGAGACTATAAAATAAATTATATTAAACTTTGGGGTCCTTACATTTGAGTAAAATTTCTAGGGGTTCAATGATGTGGAGCATATCAAGAAATTCCTTCTGAGATGAAGGATAAGCTATTTCATCTGACTCCTACAACAATCAAAATACAGACACACAGACTAGTGGGACACGTTGGATCTTGGAAGCAACATAACCCTCATCTAGCCCATTTACCTATCAACTTAAAGGACTAATAGTTTTTTGTTTGTTTGTTTGTTTGTTTTACCTTTATTAATTTTAGAGAGAGAAGAAGTGAGAGGCGGAGAGAGATTAAACATCAGTGAAAGAGAACATCTATTGGCCTCCTCCTGCATCCCCACCCCCCTGGGGATCCGGCCCACAACCTGGACATGTGTCCTGACTGGGAATCGAACCAGCAATCTCTTGGTGCATGCATCAGTGCTCAACCACTGAGCCACACCAGCCAGACAAGGGCTGATAGTTTTGAGTGGGGCCCGGAACATGACAAAGTTCTGCAGCAGGTCCATGCTGCCCTGCAAGTTGTTCTTCCACATGAGCCACATGATTCGACAGAAGACCTGCCTGTGCTTCAGTGTCAGTGGCAGATAGAGATGCTGTTTCAGGCCAGAGGCCGGCTCTTCTAGGCGAGTCACAGTGCTGACCCTTAGGATTTGGGAGCAAATCCCTGCTGTCCTCACAGATAATACCCTCCTTTGGAATAGCAGCTTTGGGCTTGCTACTGGGCCTTGGTCCAGACTGAACACTGAGCTCTTTGTCATCTCGTTATCATGTGTCCTCAGTTGCCCAGATACCACAGTCCTCAGGTTTGTTTAATGAAAACTGAGATCTAAACAGTTCATAAAAATATATGTTAAGAAAATGAGAAATTTTAATGTATTTTTCTGAAAACAATTAAAAACAATACCAATAACTGTATTCTATAGCCAAAAGTACCCCCAAATTTAAGAAGTGCATAAGATTTTAGCCAAATATTCAATCTAAATACAAGTTCAAAGTAACAGTACAATAAGCCCTTAATTATTTCTAGTTTTATACTTTTTTGTGTATCCCCATTTAGTAGTTTAATCAATAATGTCCCTCAAGGATATTACCATAAGAGAATATTAAGCCCTTTAATTTCATCTTAATGTCTCTCACTGAGATGGCACAATTTAAGATGGTTTGGCAGATTCATCATGAGATTTTTTTTTTTTTTCCCATAAAACAGTTTAGGAAAAAAAATTTTACTCCTATTTTCCCCTGTTTCAGTTTTATTAGGTTAGGATATTCTTCAGAAGCCATTAAAAGAAAAACAAAAAACAAAAAACAGGGTTATTTCTTTTAGTGAGACACAGAGTAAATAATAGCCTGTCACACAATCAGATAATTACAGAAAATACTTTTTAATTCTATAATTGAGAGAATGAATTATATAGTAAATAAAAAAAATATTGTAACATTTTATCTCTGATATTGATTTGGTATCCTCTTTAATGAAAGGTTTATGAAAGACTTAGAAGATGAATTAACTTCTGTTAAGCACTGTGAGCCCAAATAGCAATTAAAATAGTTTAAAACTTTTGTCCAAGACTGTATTACACAGTGATGAGCAATTACTAAGTTGGGATTCATGGCAAAGTTTAATGGTCAAAATATTTATCCTAAGACACAATAAAATTTGCTGGTTTTGTTTTTGCTTTAAATTGTGCACTGACTTACTTATGGTACATAAAATATTTGTGTAATCAGAAGTTATTGAATTTTTTTACTGCTTTATTACCTAAGTTTATTGTTCAATCAAAAAAACATATATTTTAAGGTCCTGGTTGACAGGAAGTAATTTGAAATCCTTCATGCTGAAATTCCTCTTCATATTTTCTCTTACTGCCCTTACTGAAGGGAGAGGAACTCGTCAACAGTTTTTATATTTGTCAAGTTCATTTTTTCTTACTCTATCTAACCTGGGTCACTGTTATGCACTTGCATAAAGTTTCGATTACCCTGACTATAACAAGAATTATTCAGCAAATGTAAATATTGCAGAATTTTGTGTGTAATAAATATCTCAAACTCTGTGGATTACATTCACTAATTAGATGTAAGAATATATAAACCAAAGAAAGTAGAATGGAGAGAGATGTGATATAGCTTCCCTGTACCAAGTCATTTTTTGAATAATATAAAATACAAGCAAGGTTAAAACAGCTTTATAACATTTCAGTAAATTTAGAAGATCAAAGTTTGAAACTACTGTTTGTTTGCTACAAATAAAATTAACACAATGCTCTCCTGGTCAAGTTTACCTTCACATCATAATCAATAACGTATTTATTACAGAAAGTAATTTTTAATGAGGAAGTAACTTATTCTGTAAGAAATACAGTGCTATTTATTTTTCTTACTTTTATATACTAAGAGTTTTTATAAGAGGTTATCATATTATTTGGTGAATTCTGATTCATGTTCATCAAACAGGCAACAGTCAGTTGTTTACGTATAAGGTCCCAATGAACAGGGTCAGGTAACTGCAATAATGAAATCTCAGTGACCTTTCTCTTGTGTACTAGTGTGATACATATCAGCGGGGCGGCTTTATATCATGGCCCCAGCCATTCAGCGACCTCAGATCTTTTGCTCTTCTGACTGGCAGGCAAGGGAACAACAGAGACACTGAGTGCTGTGAGATGTCATCACCGAAGAGGCTGGAAATGGCGTGAACACTCCCATCCCCCGTACTCAGCCAGCAGTCATGCTCGGGCCACACTCCTGCCAGGGAAGCAGGGGAATGTATCTGGGAGAAAACAAGAATAGAGAGTATATTGTGAGTCTCACAAAAAGTTATGAAAATGTTACCCTTCATTTGATTAGAGTGGGTGGAACCGATGGAGAAGAAGTCAGAAACCCCAGAGCAGGACTGTTTGAATAGCAGCTTCCGTAGAACTGACGTATCTTGGTGTCACTTAGCTCTGTTGAGAATTCCAGAAAAAGGGAACGGGAGAATGGCAGACCAGTATTAGGAAGGAAAATGGCAGAAAACTGGAATACCACGATGGCTCACATGCACTATAGGCTCACTGTAAACCAGATTCCCTTCTAAGTAATTTTAGTTATTAATCACTAGAAAACCCAAAACAACTGTCTGAGTTAAGAATTATTTTTAACACCATTTTGCTGATGATGAAATAGGTAAAGAACAATATTTTTTAAGAGAAGTTTGATTTGTTCAAGGGGAGGCAAAACGGTAGGAATTAAATAGTAAGCCACACAATCAGCCCCCAGATGCCACATTTTTAACTCTGCATGATATTATTCTCATGAAAAAGTGAACTCAGCTAACATACTGTACAGACAGAAATTGTTGCAAACCAATTCACTTTTAGAAGTTGATATAATGTTCATATGATAGGAAGCTTGGGAGAAAACACACAAATCAAATTGTATCAAGGTATTTAAACCCAGGTATCTTCTAATGCAACTGAAATTACTCAGAATGCAGTAAGAATAGGCTAAATTATGAAATTAACTTATATCAGAAAAAATAATAGCCTAATTAAATTTTTATGTTTGCAACCATGTGTCATTGTGGGTAAGAATATACTCAAGGGTTAATCTGAACAGAAATGATTCAGTTCTTCATTTATACCTTTCACCAAATTTACTGACAGTATATCTTCTGTAAACACTAAAAGTAATTGAAGAGAAGAGACAAAACCCAAAGCACTGTTCAAAACTACAATAATATCTGAACTCTCCTTTTTCCTGGTTATCATGTTGACTGAGACTTTTTTTTTTTACAAATTGTAAACTAGTTTCACTTTTTTTCTCCCACCATCTAGATTTACAAAATAATATTAACCACAAAATAGCCCCTGCTTCTGGCAGCATGTTACCCAGAAAGAACTGTTGCTTTCTTGACCCCTCTTTAAAACCTAAGCCTTATCAGAAGCCACCCCTAACACCCTCTTTCTGCAACGCCATGACTCCACATGCTTTGGGCTCTCTCCTTTTCTTTCTTTTTTTTTTTATCCTCACCCAGGACATTTTTGCATAGAGTGAGAGGGAGAGAGAAAGAGAGAGAGAGAGAAACACAGACAGGCACGACCTCAACTAGGGCAGGGACAAACTTCAACCCAGGTACATGCTCTTAGCGGGAACCAAACCCAGGTCTCTCTGGACTGCGGGCCAGCGCTCTAACTGCTGAGCCAAACTGACAAGGGCTCTTTTATTTTTTCTTTATTGATTTTAAAGAAAGCGGAAGGGAGAGGGAGACAGAGATAGAAACATTGATGAGAGAGAACATCCTGCATGCACTCCACTGGGGATTTGGCCCACAGCCTAGGCATTTGCCCTGACCGGGAATCGAACCAGTGACCTCTTGGTGCAAGGGTGATGCGCAACCACTGAGCCACACTGGCCAGGCTCTCTTTTTCTTTGGCAACAAGTATTCATAAGCTCAAGCTTCTTCAATTACAGGTATATCCCAGGTGAACATCTATACTTCTTTTCTCTTCAGTTTTATTGAGACATAATTGGAGAATAAAACTGTATGTATTTAAAGTGTACAATGTGACTCTTTTTATGAGGCTAGCAAAATTCTAATTCCAAAACCAGATAAAGACACTATAAAGAAAAAAAACTACAAGCCAATATCCCTGATGAACATAGATGCCAAAATCCTGAACAAAGTATTAGCAAATCAGATCCAGCAACACGTTAAACGAGTTATTCATCATGACCAAATGGGATTCATCCCAGGGATGCAAGGCTAGTACAATATTCGCAAATCATTAAATATGATATACCACATAAACAAAATCAAAGATAAAAACCATGTGATTATATCAACAGATGCTGAAAAAGCATTCGACAAAATCCAGCACCCATTTCTGATAAAAATGCTCAGCAATTTGGGAATAGAGGCATCATATTTTGATATAATAAAGGCCATATATGAAAAACCTATAGCCAACATAATATTCAATGGGCAAAAATGACAAGCATTTCCCTTAAGAACAAGAACAAGACAGGGATAACCACTTTTGCCACCCTTATTTAACACAGTACTGGAAGTCTTAGACATAGCAATCAGACATGAAGAAAAAATAAAAGAGATCCAAATTGGAAAGGAGGAAGTGAAACAGTCATTATTTTCAGATGACAGGATAGTGTACATAGAACACACTAAAGACTCCATCAAAAATCTGCTAGACTTAATAAACAAATTTGGCAAGGTAGCAGGATACAATTTAACATCAAGAAATCGATGACATTCTTGTACACAAATAATTAACTCATAGAAAGAGAAACTAAAAAAAAAAAAAATGCCATTTATCATGGTGGAAAAAAAATATTAAGATACCTAGGAATAAACTTAACCAAAGAACTAAAGGACCTATTTGCAGAAAACTACAAGACATTGAAAAAGAAATAGAGGAAGATATAAAAAAGTAGGAGCACATACCTTGCTCATGGATTGGAAGACTACCCAAAGCAGTCTATGAATTCAATGCAATCCCCATCATAATACCAACAAGATACTTCACTGAACTAGAACAAATACTTCAAAAGTTCATATGGAGCCAAAAAAGACCCTAAATAGCCACAGCAATCTTGAAAAAGAAGGACAAAGTGGGTAGGATCACAATACCGGATATCAGGTTATATTACAAAGCCACTGCAATCAAAACAGCCTGGTACTGGCACAAGAACAGGCATAGAGATCAATGGAACATTACAAAGAGTAAAGACAGCCTCTTTAATAAATAGTGTTGGGAAAATTGGACAGCTACATGCAAAAAAAAAAAAAAAATGAAACTACATGATCAACTTACATCATACACAAATAAACTCAAAATGAATAAAAGACTTAAACGTGACCTGTGAATCCATAAAAATCCTGGAAGAAAATGTAGGGAACAAAATTTCAGGCATCATACGCAGCAGAATTTTCACTGATACATCACCTAAGGCAACAGAAATAAAGGGAAAAATGAATACATGGGACTAAATCAAAAAAGCTGCACAGCAAAAGAAACAACCATCAAAATGGAAAGACAACTGCCCTGGCCAGTTTGACTCAGGGGTTGAGCATTGGCCTGCGGACCAGAGAGTCCGGGTTCCGTTCCTGCTAGGGACACGTTCCACAAAAAAAAAAAAAGAAAGAAAGAAAGAAAAGAAGAAAAAATGAATTACAAAATGGAAAGAGAACCCACTATATGGGAAAGCATAATTGCCAAAGATACATCAGATGGGTTAATTTTCAAAACATATAGAGTGCTCATGCAACTCAACAAAAGGAAGACAAAGAATCCAATTAAAAAATGGGCAAAGGACCTAAATAAACACTTCTCCGAAAAGGACATACCAATGGCCATGAGACATATAAAAAATGTTCAACATCACTAATCATCAGAGAGATGCAAATGAAAACAACTATGAGGTATCACCTCACACCTGTCAGAATGGCTTCCATCAACAAATCATCAAGCAACAAGTGCTGGTGAGAGTGTGGAGAAAAGGGGACTCTAGTACACTGCTGTTGGGAATGCAGACTGGTGCAGCCACTATGGAAAACAATATGGTGTTTCCTCAAAAAATTAAAAATTGATCTGCCATTTGACCCAGTGATCCCACTTCTAGGAAATTATCCTAAAAAACCAGAAACACCAATCAGAAAGAATATATGTACCCCCATATATATGCAGCACTATTTATAATCACTAAGATCTGGAAACAGCCCAAGTGTCCATCAATAGATGAATGGATAAAAAAGCAGTGGTACCTACACACAATGGAATACAGCTGTAAGAAAAAAAGATCTCTTATCCTTTGAGACGACGTGGAGGGACCTGGAGAATATTATGCTAAGCAAAATAAGCCATTCAGAGAAAGACAAACACCACGTGATCTCACTTATTTGTGGAATATAATGAACATGGTGGGCTGATGAATGAAATAGACCCTGAGACATAGAAAAGAGTATGGTTCAGACTGAAAAACCTTAGAGGAGGGGGATGAGGGGGAGACGTGAGGTGAACCAAAGAACTTATATGCATGTATGCATAACCAATGGACATAGACAATGCTGGGGGTGGGGTGCAGGGGTGGGATGGGGAAGATGGTGTCTGGTGGGGGGAGAAACATCTGTAACATAAATAAATTAATAAAAAAATAAATAAAGTATACAATGGATTTAGCATATCTATACTTTTTGAAGTGGTTATTAGAATCCAGTTAATTAACATGTGGATCATCTCCCATTGTGACCTTTTTATGTTTGTGCCAGGAATATTTAAGGTCTATTCTCTTAGAAAATGTTAAGTACACAGCACAGTATCATTAACCAGTCTCCATGCTATACATTAGATCCTCAGAGCTTTTTCATCGTATGAGGGAAGGTTTGTACCCTTAGATTAGTATCTCCTCATTCTCCTCACAGATATTGTCATCCCTGATAGTCAATATTCTACTCTCTGTTTCTGTGGGTTCCACTTTAACCATTATAATTGATAATGAGAAATAAGGGAAAATTTGTTCACAACTTGAGGTTAAACTTATTAGGGGTCTGCCAATTTAATAAGAGCAGATTTATTGCATAGAAATCCATTTAAAAGAAAGAAAAAGAAAGGATTGAAATGTCTTCCTCAGCAGCTCCTTACAATGACATATTTGTGAAGACTAATTTATTCATGCTTTGAAAATTACCTGAATAACATGCTCATGATTTGGAAGAAGATAGGAACTGAGTTAACAGATGTTTTATCATGAGATATAATACATGAGTGACAGATAAAATTTAAATATTTTAGATGAACAAATAACTATTCAGAGTTTCAAAAATCATTATTTTTGAATTTTAGGGCTGACACAAAACAAAAGAAACTGTGAGGACTATTGAAACCTAAGAAGCTATAACCACGAAGATCAGAAAGTACTACACTATTTAAAGAAAAAAATTGTCCAAGGCGATTTATTCATCTTTTTAATATTTATGAAGTTAGTTGAGAAGTTCTACTGAAACAGCATTAAACAAAGTCTATCACTTTTTGGTTCAAATGTAACAAATGATGTACTGAAAACAAAGGAATCAAGGCAGTGACCCACCCATTCAGCTATGAGAGAAACAGCATATCCTTAATGGCCGTTTCTAACCAGATATCCCTATTTGATTCAATAAACTAAACATACCCAGCTTCCTCGGCCAAAGATTCAAATTAATGGTCTCAAGGTTATTTTTGGGGGGGTGTGGTTGGGAGTTCTGAAATCCTAGGACATTGTAGCAATTTCTTAAGTATTTGGCCAGATGTTTTATGATGATATTCTGTGGCAAATGTTTCACTGTATTCATATCCAAAATGAACAAAACATTGTAAAAACATCAGTGGAGAGGAAACAAACAGATTAAAACATATTACAAAACTTCCCTTGAAAAAAAAAATAACTGAAAAAGTTGTATTATGACAAATCTGTCTGTGCCACACACTTATACATATTTTACTTAATCACATTTCTGTCCCTTCTAACAATCCATAAAATTGGTATACTTTTATTTCCACCCCCATTTTCCACACAGGAGAACTGGTGCGCAGATTGCTTAGGTCAGTGATGGAGTGGAGATTTGAACCCATATTGTTTGGCTCTGGACCACTATGCACATGGCCCCAATGAGCAGCTTAAACTTCCACCAGCATTTCCTTTGACATGAAATAAAGCAATGGAAGAATGAAATTGGTTAATAACAGACATTTTGGACCTAAACGGTATAATTTACCACTATCATTGTAATCAGTTTTATTCTCCTTTAACAAAAAATAATAATAATTCCATCTATATAGCTGGTTAATAAAAAATAAAAAGACTATGCTTTGTCATAAGCAAACAATTCAGTGAAAATAATTAGATTATAAAAATATAAACATCTGCTAAAACTACCACTGTATATAAAGTCAAATTTAAGATAGTAAAAATCAACAGTGTGGTAAAACACATCACAGTTGAGGTTAAATATCACATATAGTTAAAATCACTTTACAATCAGAAGTAATTTACCATTTTATAGCCATACTTATTTCTTCTCATTAAATCTTTACAAGTAGATTGTGTAGTAATACACAAAATAGTAACTGGAAAGGAAAATCAGAATCCCTTTTTTTAGTTTTCCTTCTTCTGACTAGCAATTATCGTTAGTTAATATTGGCAAATTAAATCACCATTCAAATATATCACTATTCCTTGTAATTCCTACACTCAACTAACCAACCCTTTCAATCATCCTTTGTTCTTTTATTTTCTCATTTAAAAATTTTTAAATTACAGTTGGCATACAATATTACATTGCATTCAGGTGTACAACATATAATGATTAGACATTTATATAATTTATATATATATGATCACCCTCATAAGTCTAGTACCCATCTGACACATACGTAGTTACTACAATAGTATTGACTATATTTCCTATGTTGTATTTTACATCCTCATGGTTGTTTTTATAACTGGCAACCTGTACATCTTAATACCTTTCTTTTTTCACCCATTCCCGAACATCTCCTCCCATTTGGCAACCATCAAAATGTTCTCTGTACATATGAGTTCGCTCCTGTTTTTCAACCATCTTTGAACAACTCTGTGAGTTTCCTATTTCTCATGTCAAAATCAGGTATTGTGCAACATGTTACACAATCTCTGTAATGTTAATTAGTGTATCTCATTTTATTCCATTTGAATTAGAAATTGGCTGAAAAGTGTGTCGGTCATACCTCACTGTGTAGCTGACCACATGTAGTCGCTGTTCTCATTCCCTTTGCCCTGGGAGACAGTGGCCTCTCCCTGCTGCTTTGATAACTCCCGGGCCCTCCACCGCCCTGCAATTCTTCACATACTGTTTCTCGCTACTTCACTGTTAACCAGTACGGTGACTTGTTGTTCATTATGAAAATATACCTTTCTTCAAAGTAGTTTACTGGTTTTCAAAGGAAACTTTTTTAAGGTAGTCACAATGACCACAATGAGAATGGCATCCTCTAAAGTTGCAAAAGCACCACACCCACAATCTCACATGCACTAAGCCCATTAGTGTTCCTCCTGAGTCTCCATTTGGTGGCCACACCGGTCCCATACTAAATTTTCTCACACCTGCCCCCTCTGTCTCTTTCTTGGTCTCATTAGTAGTGGAGGTGTTTATCTTCAAAAGATCTCTTATCCTACAACATTGCTTTTTTCTTTAAAATCATGTCCAACATTAGAAGGGCTAGTTTTTCCATGCTTTTTAAAAGTCTTTATTACAAGAAATAATTTCTATTTTCTCTTTTTTGTAAGATAATTGGAAGTTTCTCTCCTTTCATTCTCTTTAACCATCAAAGTTTTTGCTAGCTCTTTTTCTTTTGGCTTCAAACATACTCAAACATAACATTTGGTAGAACAAATGTTTATTAAAAAAATTAAAAGCAATTATACAATCTTGATTTCTCCTATAATTAAAATAATATATTTATCCTTCCATTTTTTTCTGCATATTTCTAAGCTCTATGGCCTATACCTATAACCACAATTTTCTCAGTTTTCTCACCATATCTGCTCACTGTTCAACCTCTAATTTAGTATTAAAAAACTGAATAAAGAATCACATCAGGAGTCTGGCTGGTATGGCTCAATGGTTGAGCATCAACCCATGCACCAAGAGGTTGCTGGTTTGATTCCCAGTCAGGGCACATGCCCAGGTTGTAGGCCTGATCCCCAGTGGGGACATGCAGGAGGCGGCCAGTCAATGTTCTCTCTCATTGATGTTTCTCTCTCTCTCTCTCCCTCTCCCTTCCTCTCTTTAAAATCAATAAAAATAAAATAAAATAAAAAATAACCACATCAGGAGACTGTAACCTTTGAGTAACTGGAATATTAACTGAAAGAATATAGCAGTTAAGTTTTTGCTACCAATTGTTAGGTATCATAAGCATATGTTTAATAAGTAGGTTATTTATAAAAATTATTAAATGAATTATTAATTTTAAAGTAGAAGTATATTATTTAATAAGCTATGGCATTCTTTACTTTCTATTTCCTGAAGTCATTATTTTTTTTCTTGGATAATATTTGATCATGCTCTTCTCTGAATCTCCATTTTTTTATGGGAGTCAGAAAGCCTGACCATATTTAATATCCTGACAATTTTTTCTACATTATTCACATATTACTAGAATAAACTATGTTTGGCTCATTTTTGTGTTCCCCGTAGATTAGGTACTACATATAGTTTATGCTGAATTAATATTTGGGTATACATATTTTCTCCACTAAGCTAATCAAGATTTACATGGTTACACTAATCCTTCCCTTTCTTTAGGCAGATGAAGGTTACAGTTTATTATAGTCATGGACTCAGAAATTTATAAACAACCAAGCTTGCTGTTTTTTTGTTTTTTTTTTTTTATTTTATTTTATTTTTTTTTTATTCTATTTATTTATTTATTTATTTTTTTGTTACAGATATTTTACCTTTTTACCCCATTGGCACCCCCCACCCCACCCCCACCCTGTCCCCGGCTTAGTTGTCCATGTCCATTGGTCATGCATACATGCATATAAGTTCTGTGGTTTATCTCTTCCCACCCCTCCCACCCCCCATCCCCTCTTCTGAGGGATGTCAGTCTGTGCCCCACTTCCATGTGTCTGGGTCTACTGTATTCCTCAGACTGTTATGTTCATTATACTCCGTATATAAGTGAGATCATGTGGTATTTGTTTTTCTCTGCTTGGCTTCTTTCACTTAGGATAATACTTTCCAGGTCCCTCCATGTCGTCTCAAAGGATAAGAGATCTTTCTTTCTTACCGCTGCATAGTATTCCATTGTGTATATGTACCACAGCTTTTTGATCCATTCGTCTACTGGTGGACACTTGGGCTGTTTCCAGATCTTAGCTATTGTAAATAGTGCTGCTATGAACATGGGGGTACATATATTCTTCCTGATTGGTGTTTCAGGCTTCCTAGGGTATATTCCCAGCAGTGGGATCACTGGGTCAAATGGAAGTTCAATTTTTAATTTTTTGAGGTTTGCTGTTTTCAATTTAAAGTTTTGAATGATTAAATATAAGGGACATCACTGACATGCGACAATATTATTCATTAAGGACTTTTGTTCAATGATTGAGATGGTAGATCCATGAGACAAAGTTATATAACAAGATCTGTATGTGAAGTAAACTGAAAATTAATACAAAGTTAGAAAAATGACAAATATCTACATATCTAAGTCCAATTTCTATGACTTTCTTATACCCAATGGCAATATCAATCTCTATTGAAGAGCAAGAACTGTGGATCACATGATTTAGTACCTTTCACTGAAAACAGCATCCCAAGAGAACATTGTGGATAGAATGAGTTGAGAACATTATAAGAGGAAACAATCTTGTTTTTAATGGCAATATATTTTTAAAATATATTGAACTAATTATATCACTAAGTCACGTAATGAGAGGTGCTTCTTGAGAATCAATTACATATTTATGAGAATGGTTATTAACATTTTAATTTCCTACAGATAAAGTATAAAATATTTATATTATGTGTCCTCTTTGTTCAACAATTGCAAATAAAATAATTGTATTTTTAAATATAAAATTGTAGTTTCAAAAGGAATAAATATATTTGATAAATAAAATACATTTTCATAATGATGAATCCTTTTCTCTTCAATGATCAAACCTATAAATTAAAATAATAATCACGTCAATAAAACTAAAAGATCTCTTAAAATCTTAAGAGATTTTTTTTTTAGTGGTCTTCGTTTTATTCTTATTAAATATCTATTCCTTAGATATTAACTTAGGGTTTCTGGAAACATAGATATAAATGTTAATGTTTCTTTCATGTTTAGTAAAATGATAAGTATTTGAAAAGTATATGGAATTTTTAAAATTTGCCTCATAGATATAAAAATAGAAATAATAGTTTCTATTTTGTGAAAAGTTCTCTTGAAGCACGTGTATTGAAAACACTTTCTGTCTCAGATAACTTCAAACATAATCATATTCCATTTGTACAGTAAACTTAATCACTTTTTGTCTTACTAAACTGAGACAGCTAATGATTGACGAGCTGAATTTGAATGCTGCTTTATTTAGTGTCAAGGCAAGCTGATGCTCTTAACATATCACCTTTCTGAATGTCGTGCATTATATTACTTTTTTTTATTATTAATTAATTTTTGTTACAGATGTTTCTCCTTTTTCCCCCACTGATTCCCCCCTCTGCCTCCCTTCCTGCCCTGTCCCCAGTTTGTTGTTCATGTCCACGGTTCATGCACACATGCATATAAGTTCTGTGGTTTATTTCTCCCCTACCACCCTCTCTTCTGGGGATTATCAGTCTGTACCCCACTTCCACGTCTCTGGGACTACCCCATTCCTCAGGTTGTTATGTTCATTATATTCCACAAATAAGTGAGATCATATGATACTCATCTTTCTCTGGCTTGTTTCACTTAGGATGATATTTTCCAGGTCCCTCCATGTAGTCTCCAAGGATAAGAGATCTTTCTTTCTTACAGCCGCATAGTTCTCCATTGTGTATATGTACCACAGCTTTTTTTTATCCATTCGTCTACTGATGGATCCTTGAGCTGTTTCCAGATCTTACCTATTGTAAATAGTACTGCTACAAACATGGGGGTACATATATTCTTTCAGGCTTCTTAGGGTATATTCCTAGAAGTGGGATCACTGGGTCAAATGGAAGTTCAATTTTTAATTTTTTGAGGTAGCACCATATTGTTTTCCATAGTGGCTGCACCAGTCTGCATTCCCACCAGCAGTGTACTAGAGTCCCTTTTTCTCCACACCCTCGCCAACACTTGTTGTTTGATGATTTGTTGATGGCAGCCATTCTGACAGGTGTGAGGTAATAAATCATTGTTGTTTTAATTTGCATCTCTCTGATGATTAGTGATGATGAGCATTTCTTCATATGTCTCTTAGCCATTTGTATGTCATGTTTGGAGAGGTGTCTATTTAGTTCAAAAGCTTCTGCACAGCGAAAGATATAATCATCAAAACGGAAAGGCTACCCACTGTATGGGAGAGCATAATTGCCAATGATATATCAGATAAGGGGTTAATTTCCAATATATATAGAGTGCTCATACAACTCCACAAAAGGAAGACAAAGAACCCAATTTAAAAATGAGCATTATATTACTTTTAAAAATCCACCTGGGGGTTTTCTGTTGGGCATCTTGATGAATTCTAAACTTTTAAATTTAACATAATGTAAACTAATATTTTTCTGCTACTATTAGTATCAACCAAAATATCTTTTTTAGTTTTTTCTTATGCCATTTCAGCATTTTTCTCATATAAGTAATCTCCTTTCACCCCAACTTTACTTCTTTTTTAGGATGATCAAATCATGGGATTATATGTTGTTTGTATAACTCAGGCCTCCATTATGACAAATCCCCATCAGCAGTTTTCAAGAGCTATCTTCATTTACTCTTTCAAGCGCTTCTAAAACCTCTAAAGTGGTCATTTATTCCTCTAGTCACTAACAGTAATCTAGGCAATGTGTCTTTTTCAACTGCCAATAATACTGATTTATATGTTCAGTTTGGAGTTTTCCTTGTTATAATCAAATGGCAATTTTATTTCACTGAACAGTAACTTCCTGAAAATTAATAGAATTTGTTTACTCTCAGTCTTGTAGAACATTATATACTTTAGGCAAGAATGAGTTTGAAAGAAGAGAAATATATTTTACTTACAAACCTGCATTCACACAGAGTCAGTTTTTGGGACTCATATTATCACCCTATTTACTCGAAAATCAATTAGCATCATGGGTGTGAAAGTAAGAATTTTTAGCGTGACAAGTAAATGCTATTGTGGATGGCCATGGCATTTATATTTATTTTTTCCTTATTTATTTATTTATTCTTGAAAGTATTACTCATGTCCCTTTTTTTCCCCCATTGACCCCCTCTCCCGGCTCCCACCTCCCTTCTGCTTTCCCCAAAATAATGTCTGTGTCCATTGGTTGTGTATATATGCATTTAAGTTCTTTGGTTTATCTCCCCCTCCCATGTTGGTTAATAAGATTATACAGGTTTCAAGTGTATGTTTCTATGATACATGATCTGTATATTGTACTGTGTGTCCACAAACCAAAGTCAAATCATCTTCTGTCACCATATGTTTGACATCCTTTACTGTGACATTTTGTATTCGTAACAAAACATAAGTCATAATTATCTTGCAAAAAGTGCGTGAATCAATACAACAGAAAGAAGTGCAGGGATTCCATATTTATCACTACTAAGAATATTGTACATTTCTTTTCAGTAGTTGTAAGTCAGTGATTCCCACAAGGAAGTTAAAACATTCAGAAATAATTTGATGAGAAAGAAGTTCCCCCAAATGATTTCTAAATGCAATAAGGTTTAATGTGACAGAAAATGTACGATTTTGGCCTGTGGAGAAGTTAATGGCAGTTGTGAAGGATATTTATGGCAATTCAGTTAAATTTTAGTCCTTAAAAAAATTTACTCTCTCAGAGTGAAATATGTGAGGTAGAAAAGAAGTATAGTTCTTTAAAAAATCAGATAGTGAAAGTTTTAGGAATATAAAACAAGTATTCCTCTTTTTAGAGAGAAATTCACTTACAATTAGGAAAAATGAATAAGAATTCCAAAGTCATTAATTGCTTCTCATAGAATACAATTAAATAAATTCAAGAATACTTCCAATGGCAATATATAACTACCAAACCTAGTTCTGTGTTGAGTAACTTATACTATCATTTTTTTTTTCCAGGACATAATTATTTTTTCTTAAGCTGCATTAACCTTTACTTTCTAGTATAACATAGCCTCATAAGACTCCCACATGATTTTGTAATTTATTATTCTTGTTCACCATAGCACAGCTCACCTAGTATGCATTCGCAATCAGATAATAAGTAATGGGAAAGGCTGGGGGGTCACCAAAAGCAAATCTCCTGCCATCTCTTCCTTTTTGTCATTTAACCAGGCAAAGGACTCCTTGTCCATTGCAACTAAATGCTGTGGGAATGTACTGTGTTGGATTGTGTATCAGGTCGTGCAAGGCTGGTAATGTCCTGTGAGCAGTACACCCCTGACGTGATAGAGAACATAGCTATGAATCATAAATGAGTTTTCTGTCAACTAAACTCATACTCAATGACCTTTATTTTTTTTTCAAAGTCCTTAAATGATTGATAGTCTGGTATTTTAAAATAGAAGAGTTCTTAACTATAACTCCTCTAGCTGACTACATGTGTTAGAAATAACAAATTTTCTCTTTCTCTTAATGAACACTGAATGCGTGACAGTGACCCTGGAAAGTAACATCACATGCATGTCAGAACACTATGAAAACAGGTATTATTTATTCCATGTACTAAATATGGCTGTTCATACTCTATGTGTTCTACATTATAAAACAATCTGAGAAACTTAAAAATTTTTATTATAGAAATAACTTTTTTAAAATGAAGAAAAACAAAGAATAATACATGAGCACGCAGGTATACTAGTGTCTATCTGAATATATACTAGAAAAAATATTACCAAAGTATCAAAATCACTGAATAAAATTTTAGATTTATTTGTAATTCTTGTCCAGTGAAAATTTTAACATAGTACTCTCCTCTCTCTCTATGACTACATGGATAGATAGATAGATAGATAGATAGATGATAGACAGATGATAGATGATAGAGATAGGTAGATAGATGATAGATAGATAGATAGATAGATAGATAGATGATAGATAGATAGATAATAGACAGATAGATATATAGATACTATGTTTGCTTTACCATCATATACAAATGATAAGCAATGAGATATTTTTAAAAGTTTATTTTCTACAATAATTTAAAAAAATTTTTATATACTTTCTAAACTTTTTACAATAATAATGAACTTAAAATAACCTTAATTTTAATATTTGGAATTATTTTCTTATTAAAATAAATTTGTAACAGTATTTACAGAAGGTTGAAAGAAATATATTTTATGCATTTTTTTTATCCTCACCCGAGGACATTTTTTCATTTTTTTTTTTTGTTCAGATAAAGAGGGAGGGAGAGAGAGAGAGAGAAACATCGACATGAAAGGGACACATCGAGTGGTTGCCACACGCATGACCCAACCAGGGCTGGGGACAAATTGCAACCGAGGTATGTGCCCTTAGTAGGAACCGAACCTGGGTCTCTCTGGACCAGAGGCCGACGCTCTAACAGCTGAGCCATACTGGCCAGGGCTATTTTATGCATTATTGAAATAAACAAAAATAATTGCATATACATTAGTGTAATGGATAAAAAGCAAAAATAGCTTTTAGTAGCTGGCCTAATAGTATTAATTTAGTGAAGACAGAACAACAACTTTTAATTTTATAGTAGTCAATAAACTGTAAATAATATGATGTAAAATTGGTCTATTCATATAACCGTTTTAATAAAAACCTATATTTAACTTTCTGCACCTATGACATTTCCTAGGAAAACGAACCAGCAACTATGTTAGCCTTTGCTCTTCTGATTACACAGGAATGCCATCTAGTGTCAAAATTGTAACTGCATCCATTCTGTCCTATGGAACACTCCTGATTGATTAGAGAGGGAATGAATACATTCCATACCAGTTTTCTGTAAAACATGCTTTAAAGAAAAATATCACAGTGAAAAACTGGAAACTGCTTGTATATAAATTAATAGCATGAAAAATGTAGTCCAAGTAAATTCCAGCTATTTTGCTTACTTTTCATAGAGTAAAAATCAAAGTTAATTTGGTCAGTATAAAAGAAATTCATCAAGTCATTCTTTATAAGCAATTTTATTAAGGAAATAAATCTTAAAAGGTAATTCTACCCAATAAGTTCAATTTATATCAATTTATATTTTAATTTTAGGTTAAACAACTCAGAAATGCATAGAAAATATATTTTTGGTTGTTCATGATTAATGTAATTATTAATATCTAGTGAAAATGGGGACATTAAATGCAAATCTAGTTGAAAGACTGTCTGAAATTATAGTAATTTTATCTGTTGCTATTTATTGAATCCTTATTACTAAAATGGCATTTCATTTATTTTTTTTTAAATGCAAACTTCTCATGGGTTGCTAGTTTGCTATTGGAAATTCTTCTTAAATTTCACTTACATTCAATACTGAGATGATCCAAATAAAAATGAAAAATAAGTTTATTAAATTGGTTTATTAGTTGCTGCTTTTGTAGCTGACTTTTATTATAAGTAAGAGACTTTTCAGACACTTCATTTTCTTCTCCAGGAAGCCAGTTTCATGTTATAAATGCAATGACTTATTACTTCATTAATTTCCTATCATGTAGAGCAGTGTTTTACAAATGGTAGCAGGTTCTTGAGTAGAATTTGGTAATAAATATTAGGGATAAAGTTGCAGGTGAAGGGGACTTGGCTGAATAGAGGAAATTGTGGAAGAAAAGGAAGGGAAGCAGTAAATAGTGGGGTGATTTAGTCCCAGCAGCCACAATGGCTTGTTCTGGATCTAGATGACACACTTGGATATGCCATTAATGGAAGCTTGGCTGTCAGCTAGTGGCTGGCACAAGGCTTCCTGCTTTTAGCTTCGACATCGGGCCACAGCACAATGATGCCCCAAGCACCAGCACCTAAAGCGAACCACCCACAGCCACGGTCAGTTGGAGCCTGCTTAGCACCAAACATCCTAAGACTTGACATTCAGGTACAGCTTCAAATTCCACTTAACTCCACCTGAGATAGTGGAAGGCAGAGTTAAAATTCAGGTGTGAAGTCGAGCACACCTGGTTGTTAGTTGCAGCTTTCCTATGTGTCATGAATAACATGATGGAACAATCCCACCTTTCACCTTTTTTTGAAAAAATAAAATAAAGTGCCATTACTATTATGTTACAGAAGAAAGTGTTATTATAAGAAAGAACTACAGGCACGGCCAGTGTGGCTCAGTGGTTGAGCGTCGAACCATGCACAAAGAGGTCACGGGTTTGATTCCAGGTCAGGGCACATGCCCAGGTTGTGGACCCGATCCCCAGTGGGGGACATGCAGGAGTTGGCCAACCAACGTTCTCTCTCATCATTGTTTCTATCTCTCTCTCACTCTTCCTTTCCCTCTCTACAACCAATAAAGAAAAAAAAAAAGAAAAGAAAGAACGAACTACAGGTGAATTCATGTATTAATAAGAGACAAAAACCAGGATTCCAGCTGAGGTCTGACTGGTTTAAAAGTCCACACTTTTGATGCTGCAACACAATGCAACTCTAAGTCAAGTCTAATTGTTAGCTCTATAAATTTGAAAAAAATCACTTTAATCATTATCCTTGTTAGAATAAGGCAGTGGTATTACCTGTGCTTTGTTTTTCACTCATTGAAGATTTTGGGCTGCAGAAGAGAAAATAGTTGACATGATTTCTCTTTTTTTCTTTACAATGTGAAGTATATTTATTAAAACATTAAAGCAAGTGAATTTGTTAAAAAATCAAAGCATGCCCATTTATTAATGAAGCAAGGCAAGCAAATCTATACATCTAGTTTATGAAGCACAGACAGGCGCTCAGCTCATCTGAAGTACTGAGTGTGGTGGGGAGTTTCTGCCTTATATATCCTCCTTTCTATAAGTATTTTTAAACAATTACTCTGCTAAATATCCTGGCACAGATGAACTCTAAAAGTCTCCCTTTTTCTTTGTTATGCTTTCTCCCAGTTTACGGGGAAGTACCTAGCAATTATATCTCAACTGCTTGCTTTCTGTTTATACTCTTATTTCTTATTTTCCCCTCTCCCATGCTGTTTTAACAATGTCAGGACGATTTGCACTAAGCAGTCTCTGATTCCTCCTCCTTATCTCCCCTTTTTCTTTCCCCTCCTCTTGTGCTTGTGTGTGTGTGTGTGTGTGTGTGTGTGTGTGAGAAGAGGTTTTAACCCTTTGTTCTCAAGATAAGACCCTGTCACAAGTGTCCTGCAAAGCGTTTTGGCTTTGTTTAATTTCCTGCCTCAGTTTCCCTATTCCTCCTGCCCTAAAGTTTTTCTAGCTTTTCATTGTCCTACAACGGGTTTACAATTTACATTTAAATCTTTTATTCATTTTGAGTTTATTTTTTTGTATGGTGTAAGTCGATAGTCTAGATTCATTTTTTTGCATGTCATTGTCCAATTTCCCCAACACCATTTATTAAGCTGACTGTCTCTACTCCATTGTTTGCTCTTGTCTCCTCTGTTAAATATGAATTGGCCAGAGAGGTGAGAGTTAATTTCTGGGCTCTCTGTTCTGTTCCATTGATCTAGATGCCTGTTCTTATGCCAGTACCAGCTGTTTTGATTACAGTGTGTTTGTAGTAGAGTTTGATATCTTGTGTTATGATCCCTCCAACTTTGTTCTTCTTTTTCAAGATTACTGAAGCTATTTGGGGCTTTTTGTTGTTGTTGTTCCATATAAACTTTTTATATTTTAATTGGAATTGCATTGAATCTGTAGATTGCTTTGGGTAGTATGAACATTTTAGTGATGTTAATTTTTCCAGTGCATGAACATGGTATGTGTTTCCACTTGCTTGCTTCTTTCTCTATTTCCTTCTTCAATGTCCTATAGTTTTCCAATTACAGGTCTTTTACCTCCTTGGTTTAAGTTTATTCAGAGGGACCCTATTTTTTTGTTTCAATAGTTAATGGATTATTTTTGTTGTTGTTGTTTACCTTTATTGTTAAAAGTATTACAGATGTCCCATAGGAGACTCATAGCATTTGTAGGTCTTATCTATCCTGTTGGTTCTACACATCTTTAAACTCTGTGAGACATTTACTAAGTACGATCAGGAGACTAGCTATTACAAAGGCAGTTAAGAATGTTTGCATGCCCGGCTGGTGTGGCTCAGTGGTTGGGCATCGACCCATGCACCAGGAGGTCACCAGTTTGATTCCCAGTCAGGGCACATGCCCAGGTTGTGAAACAGGTCCCCAATGGGGGGCATCCAGGAGGCGGCCAATCAATGTTCTATCTCATGAATATTTCCATCTCTCTCTTTCTCCCCTCTCCCCTTTCCTCTCTCTCAAAAACAATAGAGAAAAAATAAATAAAAAGAACGTTTTCACAAATGCTTGATGTAAAGACTGGATGTTTCATTTCCTAGCTTTATAAAATTGATAATCTACTCACTATGCCTTAGTTCACACATTTTTAAAATAGAGTGAATATTGATACCTAATTCATAGGTTGTTATAAAACTCTGAGCATCAGGATTTTATGTATGTACAGAATTTAGGTGAGTACTGCCTTCTACTAAGAACTCAGTAAGTCTTAAGTAGTATTTCTATATTGCTCCTCCTAAGTAGATGGATAAGATTTACCTTTTCACAGTTATGTACTCCCCAAATAGCATAATTTTTATTGTTTTGTTATTGAATATATATATATAAAACATAATTTGTCAGGCTCATATTTTATATTATAGACTATACATATTTGAAATCATATGTTCTTACTGTGTTATATGTATGCTAAGGATGAAGTAATTATATTTAACAAAATAAGCTAAGTATTGTTTAATTATAGTGTTACTACAAAATTGCTGGGGATATAACTATTCAATAAACTTTTGAAAAGTATTTTTAAAACCTTTTTCTTTTGACATATCTGTAGATAGAGATGCAGTTATAATAAATAATATAGAAAGATCTAGTGCACCTTAGCCCAGTTTCCTTGGATGGTAACATTTTGCATAATTGTGTTACAGTACTGTGACTAGGTAACTAGCACTAAGGCAATCCATTGACCTTATGAAGGAAGATCTGGCCAGTGTATATGCACTTACATGTCAGTATATGTGCACATCTGTGTGAATATTTACGACTATGGGATTTTATCACGTGACCGCCCAAATAGTCCAGACACAGAATAGGGTCACCACAAATATTCACCGTACTGCCTTTCTATATAGCCACAGTCACCGCCCTTTCTCCCCTGCAACTACCAATATATTCCTCTCTAAAGGTAGACATACACATATGGTCAGTTGATTTTAAATAATAATACCAAAGCAAATCAGTGGTTAAATAATTGTCTTTTCAACAACTACTGCTAGAACAGTTATATAACTACATGCAAATTAGTACAAAAGAAAACCAGAACCTCATTACTCAGCTAATACCATAAAATTAGCTCAAACTGGATCACAGAATTAACTGTAATTGTCAAAATTAAAAACCTCTAGAAGAAACCTGGGTAAAAGTCTTTGTAACCTTTGGTTAGGTAAATACTTTTTAGATGTGACAGTAAAAGAAAAATGATTATTTGGTCTTTCTCAAAATTAAAAATTTTGCTCTTTAAAAGACACAATTAATTTTTAAAAGCCAGCACAGATGAAGAGAAATCACTTTCAAATAATGTATCTGATAAAGGAGTTGTTTCCTGAATGTATAAATATGTCTGAAAGGTGAATAAGAAAGATAGTCCAATAAAAATAAAACTGTGAAAAGCATTTGAATTTTTCAAAGGATGCCAAATAAGTACATATTAATTTAATATGCAGCATGGTGAATGTAAGTAAAAATGCTGTACTATAAATAGTGATGGAGGTGTTAATTAATTCTATGGTATTAATATTTCAAAATAAATGTGTATTAAATATATTGTACACCTTAAACTTATACATTATATTTCAGATATATCTCAATAAAGCTGGAAAAACATGATGCTTAACATTATTAGCCATTAAGGAAATGCAAACAAAACCACCACACACCCACTACAATGGCTAAAATTTTTAATATCTAACAATATTATTATAAAGATGTGAAAAAACAGAAGTTCTCATACTAAAAGAGGCCAGAGAGAATAATAGAATAGAGATTTAATCATAGTGGTGTACTAGCCATAGTTACAAGAAATGTTAATCATCCTTTTCAATATTAATGGTGCTTGTTTTGTTCTAATTAAAGAAAAGCCCAGCCTTGCCCAGTTTGGCTCAGCGGTTAGAGCATTGGCCTATGGTCCAGAGAATCCCTGGTTGGTTCCTGTGAAAGGAACGTACCTCGGGTGCAGTTTGTCCCCAGCCCTGGTTGGGTCGTGTGGGAGGCAGCCACTCGATGTGTCCCTTTCACGATGTATCTCTCTCTCTATCTGAATAAAAAATGGAAAAATGTCCTCGGGTGAAGATAAAAAAAAAGCCCATTCTGACCTGGCTAGGAGGTGTGTGCCTCAGGAACTTATCTCAGGAATGCTGCCCATTCTCCAAATCTGAACACAAAGGGGACTACTTGTCATCATGGAAAGATGAACAACCTGATTATCAGAACACTGGACCCATGACTACGACTCCCTGGTGACCAGCTCCCGCAGCTCCCAGCCCTCATTCCTCCCCCCTTGCCTGTAACCATTTACCCATGTTTTTTTCCCTTTTCGCCTAGCTGCCCCTTCTCACATAGTCATTATTTCTCTGCCCTTCAAAAGCAGCTGTTAGGTGAGGGAGGACAAAACAGATTTGATGGGATGACCCACCGCGCTCCCTTCCTGCCAGCAATATTGGAATAAACGCTCATATATGATTCAACCTTGTTTCTGCTAAATTGGCTCAAGTAGTCACAGGTGGCTTGAACCCATTCATTGTCCGGTTTCAATATATTGCCAGTGGGGAAATAAAATGCTATAATCATATTATAAAACTCTTGAACACGTAGTATGTTTAACATACATTTACACTAAAACACTGCAATTCTTCTCCTAGTTAGCTGTTCAAGGAAGTGATAACTTATGACCAGACACTTACATACCATTATCCACAAATACAATACTCGTAATAGACAAAAACTGGAAACAAGGCAAATATCGATCAACTGATTAAAGAATATACACAATGACGTATATCTGTACAAGGGAATAGTACTCAGAAACAGAAAAAGATGGATGATTGTTCCATGCACTGGTGACTTGGTGAATCTCAAAAACATCATGCTAACTGAAAGAAATCAGACACGAAAGATAACATATTACATGATTTCAAAGATACGGAATTTCTTGAAAAGGTAACACTACAAAGAGAAAGCCGGTTAGTAATTGCAGTCATGAGAAAGAGTAAATGGCATGAGGAACCTTTGAGGGAGTGAACAGGTTTTAAACGGGACTTGGCTTACGGCTGCACTACTGTGCTTGCTACATCCAATCAATTTCTCCTCTTCAATGGGCGTGTTTTAAAATATTAAAAAAAGAAAAAAAGAAAAAAAAATGTGTGGCATGGTAACTAAGACAAGTGATAAGAATTATACCAAATATTATTGTTGTAACGAAAGGGAATGGAGGGATCAAAGGGAAAAAGGGAGGAACATCTGTGGTACTTTCAACAATAAAGACAAATTAAAAGGAGGTAAAGAGAGAGAGAGAGAGAGAGAGAGAGAGAGAGAGAGATTGTTTAAAGCCATTCAGAAAAAAAGAAAGAGTTGAGAAAAGTGCTTTTTTTTTGCTTGAGGGGAAGTGTAAAATACTTTTCTTACAGCTGCACTGAGCCAGATCTATGCTTATTTCCAGGAATACCTCAAAGTTGGCACCGAACCTCAGACAATGTTAGAACAAAACGGGCTGGCTGGGGATGTACACTATGCTCTTTAAACTTTAACATACTTATGGCTTAGCTGGCTTAGATTAGTACGAGGTACATAGATCGGTGCTTCAAACTCACTTAACCTATTCGCACAGGCTCCCCTGGCTCTGTGACCGGCGGGGTATAAAAGACCTTCTGAAAACTTTTGCCTGAGGTCTCCTGAAAGCAATATTTCTCTTTCATACTTCAGAAATTCATCAACCAAAAACAAAGCACATTCTCTGAAGCTGAGAAAGAAACCCTGGGAGCTGCACCAGGAAGTCCCGTTGGTCCCGCAGGCTTCCTTGGGTTTCTCTCTCCTACTGAATCGGGAATGTCCTATCTCTGTATCCAAAGACTTGTGACGATACCCTGAAGACCCTTCTGAGTCAATTTCTGATCCTATGGAATCAAAACAGAGATGCATATCAAAATAGAGAAATGTTGCATTTATTGTATAAAAATTGCCATACAACTTCAACTTTTTATTTTAATCTTATATATAGACTAAATTGCTTGACAGCAGCAGTTCTTACAGGAGTAATTCTGGTCCCTGGGGATATTTGGCTCTGTCTGGGGTATTTTGGTTGTCAAAGTGGGGATGGGGGCAACTGGCATCTAATGAAAATAAGTCAGGGATGCTGCTGAACATCCTACACTGCATAGCACATGCTGACCACCGAGTTATCTGGCCCAAATTGTCCAAATACAATGTTGAGACAACATACTTTGCACAAAGTAGGTGCTGAATAACCAAAATGTTTAATATTATTGATGCAGAAAACATCATGATTCAGTATTACAACGTTTTAGTATAAGAAGTAGAGTTTAACCAGTATAATTTCATTAACAAGCAAGGATTTATTGCAAAATAACTCAAGTACTTTTCTTGTGTTTCTTGAGAACAAACCCACAGAAACACTGTTTCAAATCACCTTTCTTTTTCCACTACTTGCTATTCCAACTCAGAACTACTCTTGTGCCTCTTTCCCTTCAATTAATTTTTCACCCTACATGAATTTAAAGTAGAAAATGATAGCAAGATGTTTGGAAAGTCCCCACATGTGGTGAATAAATAACATAATTTTAAATAATTACATGCCAAAGAGGGAGACTTAAAGTGAAATAATAATACTTTTATCTGAATAAAATAAAAATACAAAATATTAAAATTAATGAAATGTATCAAAAGTAGTAATTAGAAGAAAATTATAGAATTAAATGCTTTTCTTAGAAAAAGAATATGGCCTCAAATAAGTATTTTATCTAAGAAATTAGGAAAAAAGCACATAAATCCAAAGAAAGTAGAAGGAAGGATTAAAAATCAGAAGATTAGATTTCTATTAAACTGAAAACAGCATGATTCACTGAAAGCAAAATGGATTTTTAAGAAAAGTTTTACAAAATTCAATCAGTCTCTAATTCAATCAAATTCATCAAGAAAAAAAAGAGACGACAAATTATTACACAACATTGTAAATGAAAGAACAGAATTTACTACAAATCATGTAGACAGTAAAAGGAAGAAAGCATAATACCACCAATATCTTTATGCCCATAAATTTGCAACATTTGATAAAATTAGCTAAGTCCCTTATAGGCACAAACTAAAAATCTTACAAAAAAAAAAAATTATCTTTTATTCTTTTTAAACTTCTTTTAATATTTTCAATATCCTTTGTTAGATGTGATTTGCAACTATTTTATCCTAATCTGTAGTTGGATATACATTCAACTAAAAAATTAAAAAATAATATGCACTCAAAATTTTGAACTAACAATTCACCAAAGAAGATATGCAATATAAGCATACACAAATATATTCAGCATCATTAGTCATCAGGGAAGTGCAAAATAAAACCCAAATGACATACCCATATCTTATATATATCTACTAGAATGTCTGCAATTGAAAAAAAGGAAAAAATAAATTGCCAATATCAGGATGCAGAATGGCAGGCATTCGGATACATTACTAATGGAAATGTACAACAGAGTTATATTTTAAAACTAAAAGTTTCATATTGTTCACTAGATTAAAATTCAATAACTATTTAAGTTAGATAAAAAGTGAAACCTCGATGATCCATAACCAAGTTAACTGAATGACAGTAATACTGCAGGGAGAGATGACAGGTGTGTCATTTGTGTGTGGGAAGAACATGGAAGTATGTTTTGATGTATGTCACTGTGACATTTGTCTTTCACATGTATTACTGGAGTTAGGATGAATATTAAAAGTTCTTTCTGCTCCCCATGGTTTTATTGAGATATAATTGACATATAACATTGCCAATGTATAATGTGATAGTTTGATATATGTATCTATTGTGAAATGATTACCACAATCAGGTTAGCCAATACATCCATCACCTTACATAGGTTACATGTGTGTACTTGTAAGAGAGAGAACTTTTAAGATCTACTTTCTTATAACTACCAAATATATGATACAGTCTGTAAACTACAGTTACCATTTAATAGTTATACTAAGCATTTTTTAAAAGTGTTTGTTTTTAACCATTTTTATTTTATATAATATTGTATATCATCTATCAAGCATTTTTAAAGATGAAAGGACTAAAAGAAATTTTACATTTATAGTAATAATTAAGAAAAATGAAGTAAACATTGAGTTGTGAAATATATACTGTAATTCTCCTTGCATTTTAACTTTAAAATATAAATATGTAAGTTTCATAAAAACATGTTTTGTATATTTTATAATGTAGCTAATACATATACCAATTTAATAATTTAAAATTAAAATAATAATTGTTTCAAAAATGCGTTTTTAATCCTCACCCGAGGATATTTTTCCATTTATTTTCATATAGAGTGGAAGGAGGGAGAGAGAGAGAGACGTCAATTGGTTAGCTCCCACACAACCCCGATGGTATGTGCCCTTGACCAGGATCGAACCCAAGATTCTTTGGTCTGCAGATCGACACTGTAACTGCTGGGCCAAACCAGCCAGGGCTCAATTTTTAAATATACACTAATATGACCCAGATTCTCACTCCTAGGGGTTTTTTTTAACCTCACCCAAGGACACTTCTGCATTTATCTTCAGACAGAGCAGAAGGGAGAGAGAGAGAGAGAAACATAGATGTGAGAGAGAAACATTAACTGGTTGCCACCTACAACACCCCAACAGGGGCTGGGGACAAACTGCAACCGTGGTATGTGTCCTTAGTGGGAACCGAACCCAGGACTCTCTGGTCTGTGGGCCAACGCTCTAACCGCTGAACCAAACCTGCCAGGGCATCTCCTAGGTATTTATTTAAGGGAAATATAAACTTATATTCCTATAAAACCTGTACAGAAATGTAGAATTTTAATGATCATCAAACTCTGGTAACAGCCCAAATACACTTACTTTTTAGTAAATGGATTAAAACTAAATAAACCTGTGGCAGATTCATACTGTTCAGCAATAAAAAATGATGAAATATTGATACACAACATCGTGAATTTCTCTAGAATGCATATTACTAAGTTAAAGAAGCCAGGGGATCACACTGTATATTTCCATCTTATGGCATCTGGAAGAGGCCTCGGGGTCGTTGCTGTGGGTAGGAGTTGACTGAGGGGGGTGGCGCAGGGAGGTTTGTGGATGTGGATACACAAGACTTTCGCATGTATTAAAACTCATAGAACTGTACATCATTAAGTAAAAGTTAGCCTCTATAAATTTTTTTTTTTGTTTTGTTTTGTTTTGTTTTTTTTTTCCATTTTTTGTACAGATAGAGTGGGGGAGGGAGAGAGAGAGAAACATCGATGTGAAGGGACACATCGAGTGGCTGCCACCTGCACGACCAACCAGGGCCGGGGACAAACTGCAACCGAAGTACGTGCCCTTAGCGGGAACCGAACCCGGGTCTCTCCGGGCCGCAGGCCGACGCTCTAACCGCTGAGCCAAACTGGCCAGGGCAGCCTCTATAAATTTTTTAAAAATAACTTATTTTTGTTTTTTATTGATGTGAATAATCAAGCTTAGGTATATTAAAGAAATTGTCCATATTTAAAAGGGTGAACGTCATTTCTGAAAGCAATTCTGCGGCAGACTTTTCATTTTCTTTTTCCTTCTCTCATGTAAATGTTAGTACAGTTTTTATTTTTCTCTCTGTTACTGTATTTTTTCTTAATATTTTTAGATATGTTCACAATGACTGACATTATATCTTTCATTTTTCTATTCTCTGATTTAGATAAATGCATTCATCAATTCCTATTTATTGTTAGACAAATTGAGATTTTTCTTTTTATTTTACTTTAAAAATTACTTTGCTATTGTTGCTGCTGCTGATATACTTTGGTTTGAATCTTTGTTTATTATCATTATCTAAATCATTTCAGTTTAATTTTTAAAATTATTTGTTGAATCTCTTCTAAGGATGAAAATTATAATTATATTTTACTTTCCAAATAAAAAATAACAAAATAACGTTAACCAAGAACAGTGCACATGTATTTATCTTAAGAAAATATGCTGTCTTGCCCTGGCCGGTTTGGCTCAGCGGTTAGAGCATTGGCCTGCAGTCCAGAGAGACCAGGGTTCAGTTCCTGCTAAGGGCATGTACCTTGGTTGCAGTTTGTCCCCGGCCCTGGTTGGTCGTGCAGGTGGCAGCCACTCAATGTGTCCCTTTCACGTCGATGTTTGTCTCTCTCTCTTCCTCTCTCTCCCTCCCACTCTATCTGAACAAAAAATGAAAAAATGTCCTTGGCTGAGAATAAAAAAATAAAAAATCTCATTCAAAATGATTTTCTCATTTTTCCTGTTTAAACTTTCCCCCAAATATTAATTAAATGTTTTATTGAAAATTTCAGTAATATATGTAGACCACAAGATTTTATTATCCCAACTGATTTCCTTATTATCTAGAGATTTGATGGTAAAATAGATAAATATGTATTTAACAGGAATTGCAATTGTTGACCTTATCTCTTTCATGTCTTAGTTTCCTTTAAATGTTCTGCTGAGAGTTTACCCAGATAGTTCTGCTTCCCTCAGATTCCCCTTGTGATTCAATTTTATTTGATTAAGTAATAGCACTCATTTACGAAAAGATGCAAAAGAAGCGTAATTTTCTTTTTCACTCTCTTCCTTAGGCAATGTTTTAAGTTCTACAATCTCATTAACTGGAATACAAAAAAAAATACATGAAACTTTTGAAATAACTCCTTTAATAGTTATTAGAGGACATTGTTTTCAAACCAAATATGTGGACTGTTATTTTCAACAGCATATCAGATCTATTTATTTTGTTGTTCAATTTAGTTTTGCAATTTGGTTTCTGGTTTATTGTCCCTGTAAAACCCCATCCCTCTGTTTTGTTCTGTTTTGCTAAGGCTCTCTTTTGTTAATGTTTCTTACAAGCCCATTTTATGAAACACTGTAACTTCCAAGGAATGAATGACTCAATTCAATACCTTCAAAATGTAAGTCAAAAACAGGCCATAGAATTTGAATTATTTAATAAAAAATGATTACATTGCTCTGTGTCCTAGGGCATGACTGAGCATGTCTCTGATAAGTTTCAGGGCATGCAAAAACACCTACAGCGCTTGTCATTTCTCTGATCTCTTGCAAAATGAACAATTCCCATCTGTGCTGATGGCTCTTTTCATTAGCCTCTCAGTGATCGAATGCTAATCACTCTTTTCTGCTGTGTAAATTATATTTACCATAGACAAAAGCTGACATTTTGTAATGTCTGCCAATTATACTCTGTAACTGCACCAGGCAGTTTATAAAATTGTTTGCCATACTTTTTCTATAGCTTCAATTCTCTTTCTATATCCCACTTTTTAACATAAATAAGACAAGATGTAAAATTATGTAAGTGCATGTTTTTTTCATGATAAAATAAGATTACACAACTTTGCTAAATTTATGTAATTTTCAATATATATATTAATTGGATCTTGAAAGGAATATAGCTATTTATTCTGAGGATGTATAGAGAACCAATACCTATGATATTTGCATCTACTTGTTCCTTTTCATAGGTAATAACTGTTTTTAAATCAAATGTCTCTGATCATTTTTAATAATGTTGAACATAAAAAGATCAAAAACATTTTGGAAAGAGAAGGGGGAAAGTGGAAATTTTATTTTGATAATGTTGATACTGAAACTCCCAAAGCAGTTTCATTTGTAAAGTTTTTAGTCATATTTTGATGGCCAAACCATTATAATAACTTTTTACTTGTATTATCTCTTCTCATCCAAAATGCTATTTTTTTTATACTGAGAACATTAATCCTAAATACCCATTTTTAACTGTTATTTAGTTCCTCAGTCTGATCACTTATACATTAATATTCACTAACAAGTGTGTTCTCAATCAATATTAGAAATAGTTACTTAAAAATACTGCTAGAGAAGCTGATACTCATCGTAGTTGAGTAATTCATTCTCACCTAGATTTATAGCAGCTTATCACTCATTAAAACAAAACTGAAAATGCATTGTGTCCCTAGATGAATTATATTACTTCTCCATGACCAGAAGGGCCCAGGAATCCCTGGACAATGAATTATCATTGGTTCAGAAGCTGGGATGCACAATAATTCACAAATAAATATCAGATATTTCCAAAGGAATTATTGAAAGTAATATTTTTAATATTCTATTTAAAGACAAGAAACAGAGTAGAAATGGTTTGGGTTAGGCAGCCTCTGACAAAAACTGGTAAAAATAAGAGACTATTGATGAAAATATTAAAAACAACATTGGTAATTTTATTTAAACATGTCTTTGTGGGCAAAATAAGATTAGATGAATATTTTGATAATGCTCTGTAATCAACACACTTGCTGTTGATATAATTTGCAATTGTTTTGGATTCTGCATACATGCTCTGAGTTTTAGTGCCATCAGAATTATTTCTGAGTAAGAATAATTCTCCTTTTTATATTTTCTGAGAAATTGTGTCAGCCCGATTCTGCCATTAATGGTCACCTCAAATGTATAATGAAGATGATAAAAACTAACCATTTGAGCTGTGTTCTAATATCATTCTTTTACTATGGCAAAGGGAAGAAGGGAAAGGAAAAAAAAGAAAACAATGTATAAGGAGAAGAGGGAAAAATTAAGTAAATTGCGGTGCAGAATTGATATTTCTGCAGGTCAATCTCAGGACCTATAAAACTGAACAGAAAACCATTTAGTTAAAAATCACCAGCACTTCTGATATTCAGTCTTATCATTTATAGGAGAGATATATTGACTAGAAATAAATAAATGGATTTATGAGTAAAGGTGCATTTTATTTTGCTTTGGCCTGGCAATTAGTAACCAAGGTCAGTACTAAAATCATGTATAGTGATATAATGAGAAGATACTGAGAGGGGAGAACTGAAAAGACAGGGACATGAAAGACAAAATAAATTAGGCATCAATGTTAATAACAATAAGAATTTTAAAAGTTTGAGTTTAACTATTAAAAAATTAGATTATTTTCTTTACAAAACAATGGATAAAATTATGCATGCTTTTTGGCACATATCTATCAGAAACAGATGTATTAAAAACGCAAAATTGTAGAGTGCTTAGAAGACTTGCACAACACAAATAAGAAGTTTGTGCAACAGCAAGTACCTTAAGATGATGAATTTATATTGCACTTAGCTCGCTCGCAAAAAAAAAAAAAAAAAAAAATAGAATATAAGTATATAATGGCACATCTACAGAAGTCATTACTTAATGAATGACAAAGCAATTCAAATATTTAAATATCAATAATGTATTTTATATTCTTTATTAAAATTAATTATATTAGATATTTTAAAGATACTGTTGTATATCACCAATAAATTTTGAAATTTAACAAAATGTTACTAAATAAACTGTGGGTTAATAAGTATAACACAAAGAAAATACTTAGCCCTTAGAACTGAGTATGCTATATAAAAATCATAAAATCTGCAAGTGTAATGATACATGGAGGTATTATTACAGCCTGTAACCTTTGCTTAAAGAAAAGTTTGCAAATTAACAGAACTGAGCCATTAACTCAAGATTCCAAAAATAATTAATTGTATATCTCTTCAAAATAATAATGATAATAGCATAAAACAATGGAATAGAAAATAAAGAAAAAATTGAGAGGAAATATAGTAGCTCTTCTTTCAGATGGCTACAAAACAGAAACATAAATAACAAGATTTATAAAGAAGAAAATAAAATAAATGTGAAAAATTACAATAGTAATGGCAAATATGACGTATATTTACATATGTTGATTCTATGAAAACCTTTATGCCAAGAGATTGGAAATATGTTTGAGAAAATTTTAAAGAAAAATAATACTACTAAGTAAACAGCATAAAACAGAATTTTAATAAGCCTATAAAAGCAAAATGTATATAGTAGACAGTTAATAGGGGAAAAAAATTCAGTCCTTCGCCATAAAGTGTAATTTTAACTGTGGATTTTTCATAAGTGCCCCTTGTCACGTTGAAGATTTTCTCTTTCATATCTAGTTTGTTGAGTATCATTATGATGAAGACATGCTGCATTTTGTCAACCTCTTTTTCTACATTTGTTAAGATGATTGTGTTTTTTCATTATGGTATGGTGTACTGCATTAACTGTTTTTCAGATCTCAGACTAACCTTTAATTCTAGGGATAATTTCCTCTTTGTCATAGTGCATAATCTTTTCACATATTGCTAGATTTATTTTGCTGCAATTTTTTTGTCCTTGTGCAGAGATATGGTCATTAGTTTTTTGTTTGTTTTGTTTTTTATAATGACTTTCTCTGGCTTTGGTATTAGGATAATACTGGTTTCATAAAATGTGTTGGGAAGTGTTACTTCCCTTTATACTTTTAGGAAAAGTTGGTGAAGAACTGGTATACGTTCTTTAAATGTTTGGTAGAAATCACCAGTCAAGCCACATTGGCCTGCATTTTCTTTGCAATTTGTTTTATTTATTTATTTATTTTAATTAATCTAATATCAATAATATGCAGGCTCTTTTGGGGGGTTGTTTTTGAGTCAGTCTTTACATTTTTCTGGAGTGTATTTTATTATTTTAATTTAATTTGTTTTGTTTTGTTTCTAACCGAGGGAGGTCTTTCTTGCTGTCTCTCCGCAGTTCTTTCTGGCAAACTATCTCACTTTCTGTTTAACGTGCATCTTTCGTGAAACTCCCACCCTCCTCTTAGTTATATACCACCAAATTCTCCATTGTTTTTGAGATCACCCTTTGGCTGGTACTTTGCCACACTGTTTTAAATAAAGCCAGTTCTTTTGGGAAACTTTCCAAGCTATTTTATGGCCTGGATATTTCTGTGAGAAGAATCTCTGAGTCATAATTCTAGAGCTGGGGACAGGGACAATGGCATCTTCTCTCAGGGGCACCTTCGCTTTAGCTGTAGGTCCCATAGCGAGAGTCCATTCAGCTTGTGATTCTCAGCGAGAAGCTCCACGGGACAAACAGGCTGTGAGGATGTGAGTTATAGAAGCCCCAGGATTTTTTATTCTCAACAGCTGGGCCTGAGAGAAGATTGTGCGTGTGTGCATATATTTTATAGATAGATGGATAGATAAGTGATAAAGATAGATGGATAGATAATCGCTATTTTCACTGTTCTAACATTGTACATGGATTCTCACTTCCAGAATTGCAGTGTGAGATGCTCCGGGAGTGAAAGAGTGTAAGTGGTCATCTTTTAAAAAACAACCATTTAAAGTCTCTGGAAATTGTCCTAAGGTCATACAGCAAATGAAGAAACACACAGTTTAGAAAATCTAAGTGGTAGAAAGAACAAGAGTTGATATCATTTCAACCACAACTCACTCCCTCCCCAGCCCACCCCCAAGTTCAGTCTGACTGAAGTTCCGCTCCAAGCAGGTACAGCCAGGCTCTCTCTCCCTGCTTCGGGTATCTTCCTGGGAGAATTGGATTTCTTATTAGATCTTCCCCCAAAATGCCTTGCTTCTACTTTAATTAGAAACAATTTTCGCATCTTCCTTTGTCTGCTATAAACTATATGTAATACTGGATATATATATGCACTGAATTGTACCTGCATTGTCAGCCCATATTTCTCTCTTTCATTTCAGGTGTTATTTATTCTACTTTATTTTTTGCATGATTGTCTTGGTAATATTTGTATTTTGTGATTTTTTTTTTAATTAAAAAATTGTAATGCTGACATTATTGTAGGTGTATCCCTTCCCTCCTTTTTCCCACGTCTACCCACCTGTGCCTCCCACTCCCTTGACTTTCACCACATTACTGTCTGTGTCCGTGGAGTATGAATATATGTTCCTCAACTAATCCCTTCTCCTTCTTTACCCAGTGGCTTTTGAGTCAAGTTGATGGTTGATAGACAATATTACCCTTTATATGCTAACTTGCATTTTGCCGAGATCACAGCTTAAAAGTTAGGTCTCACATTAGCAATTAGTATGTGTAAAATACTCTTCCATTAGGTCTGACAAGAGGAAATCAATATTTAGAAATGAGCTTTTGGCCAAGATGATAAGTTATACCATCTTTAACACAATCTAATTAGCTGTTACTCCAGTGTCTTTTCTAAAACTGCCTTTCTGTCACCTCCAGTTCCCTAGACTTACAGGTGATGAGTATGAGTTCCAGCCTCTAGCAATGACTCTTTGTTTGAACTGAACTAAGGTAATTGTAATGTTTGAAATTGCTACTTACTAAAAGTTCTCTTCACTCTCAGAAAGGTGCTTATTGACTTCATGATTAGTGGCATTAAAGTCAATGCTCTGCTATAGCAAATGAAGAAAATTTTAGTTAGACATTCGACTCCTTTTATTCTGAAGTGCTAAGTGTGTTTTTAAATGCTATTCATTTGCTTAAAGAAATTGTGTTGAAAATATAGACTTCATTCTATACAAAATTATGTTTGAAGCACTATATATCATAAAAAAAATTTTTCAGACTAAATTCTCATCCAACACAAATTTAAGATTTTCAACCTATTTATCAGACCATTTATACTCTCTTTCAATAATTAATAAGGGCCTTAGTTACATTTAGAGCTAAATAATCCATATTTTATCATTTTGAAAGGTAGATAAGGCCAGCACATGGAAAGAAAATTATTGCTAGTAATTATATACTGTCTGGGCCCTACTTTCATTTATGTTCTCTCTCATTTCCATTAGCCAAAACTCTGTTGGTTTGAAGGATAATGTCATGGACTGATGTTTATGTTCCCATAAAATTCATACGTTGAAGCTCTAATCCCCAATACAAAAATATCAAAAAGGGGGCCTTTGGGAGTTAATCAGGTCATGAGAGTGATGTCCTAATAATGGGATTAATCTCCTTATAAGAAGAGATTTGAGAGATAAGTTATTTTCCTCCACCACATGAAGATACAGCATGAAGATGGCCCTCTGCAAGCCGAAAAGAGACCTCCGGCCAGATACTGAATGGGCCAGCACCTCGATCATGGACTCCTTAGCCTTCAGGACTATGGAAAATAAATGTCTGTTGTGTAAGCCAACCAGTTTATGGAATTCTGTTATAGCAGCCAGGGTACACTAAAACAAATATAGTATTGATACCATTTTAGTTAACCTAGTTATTAATCACAGGAAAGGAGAAAAGAGAATAAGCATACTGTTTGTACAGCTTTGCCAGGAAGCTGCAATTTAACTCTCCCCAGGGAGCCACTGGTCTATTCCCTGAAGATTGCTGGGGGAAGGAACTGGACAAGGAGAGAATAGATGCAGCCTAGTAAAGTCTAGGTGACATAGGAAAGGTACTTGCCTGTCAGTCACACCTGGGAATAGGTCATTGGCCAGAGTAGGTGTGGCCACTGCAAGTACAGGAAGATTTGACATATTTAATCCCCTACACAAAGGAGTTCACTCTCTTGGTTTCTGGTCCTCTTGATTCACATTCTGTTGGTCTCTCTTGGCTCTTGGCTGTTGCTTGCTTTTGATTCTCTTGGGATTCATATTGTAGGGGGCATGCTCGCACGGCTCCCCTGCATTCACCCACATGCCTACAGCTCTGTGGACCCCACACAGTGGACCAATGGACTGCAACTAGCCTAATGCTAAACCAGACCCAATTCCAATGTGGAATAGAAACTCTGGACACTGGCTTTGCTTCTAGCTCTACTGAATCCCTAGCTACACTTCTTCCAGAACTGGGTTAAGGGAAATGGGACATTGGAAACCCAGGGATGTAATTCCCTGCAAATAAAAATCACTCATCCTCCTGTGTGAGTTGCAGAAAATTCTTTTTATTGAGATATTGTAAGGACCCCACCCCCAGGGAAATAGACACCCCACTTCCACCAATAACAATATCACAAAAAGCCTTAACTTACTCTTTCTCAAATCAATCAGAAACGTTTACCATATTTATCTATTTTGTATGTTTATTTGTAAACCTGTCTGTTCTCTGTTACTAGAAGATAAATTATTTTATGACAGGTAACTTTTTACTGACCCTTTATTATACTAGAGTCCTAGAATAATGCTGCGACATATTAGGAGTAACCAGTATTTGTTGAATTTAATTAGGAAGAATTAATTATGATATAAATTGTTCAAACAGGCATTAAAATAAACTTAGATTTCAATTAATTTTGGTCTCTCTGGTTTTCCCTTTCCAATTAGTTAACATTGTAAAAAAGTTAATGAAGGTGGGCATTTTTTAATAAAGATAGAAATTCTATAGTGTATTGAATTTCATTTTTGGTAAGGGATCTGAAGAAATAATTGATAATTTATTATACCCAGATGAAACATCCTCACGTTTAAAATATAATTTGTTTCTTACGCATAACTTATTTTGATACAGCCATTATAATGTATATAGGAATATACAAAGCTTTGAAAAAGTTACTACACAAGATGACGTCACAGTGTTTAAGGCTGCCCTTTCGGTTAGCTCTGTGTCAAGTGTTTCCCAATGTAAAACACTATAAGAAAGAAAACACGCATATGAATTGTTTTTAGAAGCCATAAGCCTTCAAGTATTTGAAGGGATTATGTTGAAGTAAATGTATGCCATACATATTTTTAAAAATAGAGAGAGACAAAGGTTATACTTTGAAGTCATTCTCTTCCCATAAGCCAGGATTCGGTTTTGTTGGCTGTATTTGTGTGGTTTCCTTTTATTGTAAGCAACAGAATGCTGACACAACCAGCTGGAGCAGCAGAAGGAACAATGCTATCTTTTGTACACATTTCAAGTGTGTTGTTGGATGAATAGATAAATTCTAAAACTGCAAATAAATATTGCCAAATAGGAACAACCCGAGAGAAATATTAAAAAGAACGCTGCATATTGACGTTATTCAGTGTAGGTCACTATTGAATTTTTCCTTATTGAAATTTCACTACTATCATATTTCAACACTACATTTTCTAAGTCTTCCCTATAAACATTTTACTGCTTTAACCAATCTCCTTATTGTTTTCACTTAATTCTGCACTTGGTCCATTCTCCTTTCAATCTATTGGTATCCTAGGGTAATGTACTTTATATTCCATTTATATACTGATGAATCTTCATAAATGTTTGATCATTGAAAGCAGGATCTTTCCATCTATCTTACTTTGACTAGAATATACATACCACTTGCTCAGTAATATGCATTAAACTGAATTAAAGGGAATTGAAATATAACATACTCTGCTTCAGACATATACATTGATCTGTGTGTTGTGCACATTCATATAAATATTCAACAGATTTCTTCATCTCAACTTACTCAAACCATCTACTTCTATCCTCTTATCATACTCCAGGCTTGTGATGCTTGCATTTCCTCTGTTCAATTTAACACCGTCTGCTGGTGTGGCTCAGGGGTTGAGCATCGACCCAAGCACCAAAAGGTCACCGGTTTCCTTCCCAACCAGGGTACACACCCAAGTTGTGGACCAAACCCCCAATGGGAGGCATGCAGGAAGTGGCCAATCAATATTCTCTCTTATTGATGTTTCTATTTCTCCCTCCCTTTCCCTTCCTCTCTCTCTAAAACAAAAATAAAGAAAAAAAATTTAATTTAACACTGTTTATACAATTCTTCATTCCTTACTCTCAGCAACTGGTGAAACATTGATTCCTGGATATTTTAATCCCTGTAGTATCTCAAGTAGATCTTTTCTATTCACTGCTATCTCTGTCATAAGTCAGACCCTAACATATTTCACATACAATTATCTCTAAATAGTGAACAACACTCTAGTCACTAAATCATCTTAAAATTCCTCAGCATAAACTATAAGATCTTATCTATTTTACTGTGTTGTGCCTACTTAAAAAAATGCTTGACTAAAATAATTAAGAGAAGTGTAAGGTGAATTTACACAGTTCTCCATGACTTGTTTAGTAAAATGCCAAGTATTAGTTCTGAGGTCAGACTGCCTGGGTTTTCAATTTATCTTCTCTTCATTAGCTTTGTGATGTTAAATTACTTGACTATTCTAAGCCATGGTTTTCCCATCAGTAAAATTGGCATAGAGTTGTTTTGAGGATTTAATGAAAAATCCTCTTAAAGTTCTGAAAAAAGTGTCAACCAGAAGAAAATACTGAATAAAGGTTAGCTCTGATCATTTTCACTTTTTGATTAGGTAGCCTTTTTGGCCTTTCTAATTTTAAGTCATCTTTCAAAGCTCAGATGTGTATCAGTTTCTCATAGACTAAAAACATTTGAAATCTATTATAATAAATGTAACATTATATTAAAAAAACAAAAAACAAACACAGTCTCTTTAAGCATCTGTCCATCCCATTGGAGGAGCAGAGAGTAAGTCTACACCATGTCTTTCACACCCAGAAGAGTGCCTACTAAATTGTGGTTTTTTGATGTAATGCTTCCTGAACAGAACTGACATGATTCTGTATTTCCAATCCTCACAGCTTATAGATAAAAACAAAATTGAAAGAATCACAATTTGAACTTCTCTTCTCACTCTTCAAAAGTTCCAGCCTTTTTCATGTTATTTTAAAATTGAAGATGTTTCCTTTTCCTCTGAAATAAAAAATTGTCTCTTTGGCTATGTTATGGTATTGGCCACTTTCCTTTATCCATCTGTATCATTATCTGATGGCATTTCAGTTACCACAGTTACCTAGAAAAGCAGCTATGTTGCTGAAACTAATATTGCTGAAGATAAATTACAGAATCCAAACTGAGTTTTTTAGTGTTTGATATGGAGAATACTGATATTTCTTCAAAAAGTGGTAATACTTTATCTCCTTGTCTTTCCAAGTAAATGACTCAGATACAAGCTGAATGATACCCTTACTGCCATTAACATGTGGCTATTATAGTTAGCTGTTGATTAATATCAACAGAGTTGATGCATATATGAAAGTGTTGGTGTGTCTGGCCAGTGTGGCTCAGTGGTTGAGCATTGACCAATGCACCAAGAGGTCGCTGGTTCAATTCCTGGTCAGGACATATGCCCAGGTGTGGGCCTGATCCCCAGCGGGGGGCATGCAGGAGGAGGCCAATCGATGTTCTGTCTCATCAATGTTCCTATCTCTCTCTCCCTCTCACTTCCTCTCTCTCTAAAATCAATAAAGCAAAAATTTTTTTAATAAAAAGAGTGTGTTCATTTTTATGGACGCTACTACTGACACTTTTGAACTCATTAATGCCATAGAATTTCTAGAAAATTTTATTTCACTACTGTGTGTGTGTCTCTCTGTGTGTGCATGTGTGTGAAAGATAGACATAGATGATGATGATGAAGAAGATAGATAGATAGATAGATAGATAGATAGATAGATAGATAGATAATAGAAAGATTGCAACACATGTGCTATTTTACCACATTAAGAATTATTGGAGAGTGAGCAGAGAACAGACAAGAAGGAATGATGTAAAAGTATTTATAACTTCTGCTAAAACCCAGTCCATGTTCCTTTAACTAAACTGATTTTTTTTAACTATAAGTCTCCACTGTTCTTTATGCAAATACAGCATTTTGGGGTTAACCATCCTTTGCACTCAGGTTTGTATTGTATCTCAGGATAAATAAAACTTTTGCTCAGATGAGAAGCACTATTACCCAATATGTCAGAGGCAATTAAAACTATCATGTTGTATTCCAAGCTAAACATTTAGCTATAAATAGAATATCAAGAAATTTATGATATGATTATTGTACAAATTTTAGACACAAACCATTATCTTTATCAGGATATAGGACACAGATCTAAAGAACAATATCTGTACTGAATTAATTTATAACATTTTGGAAGGAAACACATTTGTAAAATGTAGAATTAACAATTTAACATTGCCTATGATGAGAACTAAAACAATGAGAGCAGTAAGTGCTATACAACATAAGAAGAGAAAAATTTCTGAAGATCATATATAAGTGACAGTAGGTTGCATGATATTTTGCATTCATAAAGCTAGGGGGAAACATAGTGTGGTTATATTGAACCTATAAATTAATATTATTTTCTGTGAAAAGTTCAATGCATTGTCAAAAATGATCCTAATTATTATAAATTAGCATATCCACATTTGGACTGAGGAGAGAGATTATCTGTACTTTCAAAGAAATATACATATTTCTAGTTAACAACCATATCATTCTAAATATTTTGGGGAAAAGGTCAGAATGAGTTAGAATTCACAAAGTATAATAATTTTCAGACATATTCAAATAAACTTTAATCAGAAGTGTTCCCAACTCATTCTATATGTTTTTCATTTGCAAATAAATTTGAATTCTTTCAGCCTTGACTTAAATTGTAGATAAAATAGCTTTTTGCAACATAGAATAAAGGGCTTTTAAGAGGCTTAGAACATTTTCAGATAGAAAATATCTCATGCAAAACATTGTGATTTGATAAAGAATTCAGAGCCTTATAGATTAATTTTTCTTTAAAATACAAACTGAATATAAAACTATGACAAATGCCACTTGGGAAGATAAAAGTAAAGATCACAAAATATTAAAAAGTATTTTTGAATATTGTCTATATATTGCTTTTACTTAATAAGATAAATAAATTGACTCACCTCAACAGGCACTTTGTTTTAATAACTGTAAGTCACAGTTGAATATCACTCCTTTTTTATGGCATAACATGTTTCTTAATTAAATAATTAAAATTAATTCTGTAAATGTTATTGACTAAAATCTGCATAAACATTTTTCACAAGCCTTGATTTTCCCCCTAAATATGTAGGTACAACGACTAAGTGAAGATAGAATAGATTAAAACATATATAGAAAGCAGTGTGTTAAGATGGTTTATTACGAGTTAATAAAGACATAGTGGCAGACCATTTTACCTTGCCTGGTTGACTATTTTCTCATTTGTATATCCTAAGCACCTTCTTAAAGTATACTCCTCTAATCTATATTAAATATACTCAAATTTCTGTAACATAAAGGAAAATGCATCCTCCACTACCAGATGCACAACTCAGCTATATTCAAGTTATTGCACTTTATCTTCCCCCATTCACCACAAACACATATTCTGAAAGAATAAACCACAGTTGTCTATATAAATGTTTCTCCTTATTCAAATTTAATTGTATTTCTGCACCATAATCTCCTCTTAAGTTTAGGTTTAAAAGTCATTTTAAAAACAAGCTACTTACACAAATTGATTTACAAGTGTATTTACTGCTACTGGTCATTTTTTAGTCTTAAGATGTTCTCATCTGCACATAAACCTGAATACTAATATTCCATACATTTTGATTCTCTCTTCCATTTCTTACTGTGCTCTTATACAGCGATCCCATGCACTGTCACATCTTCGGAAGTCATCTATGTAATAAAATTTATTAATCGATGTTTCTTTTTAAAAAATTTATCTTTATTGTTGAAAGTATTACAGATGTTCCTCCTTTTTTTTTTTTTTTTTCTCATTGACTTCCACACACCACCCCTAGCCTTCATCACACTGTTGTCTATGTCCACTGGTTATGCATATATGCATATCAGTTCTTTGGTTTACTCTTCCCATCCCTCTGCTCCCCTTCCTTCTGAGGTCTGACTTGGAAGTAGAGAATAGACTGAAATTAATGCTTCCTTTTTTGTTTTTGGTGGTTTTTTTTTTTATTGTTGTTGTTAATTCTCACCCAAGGATATTTTTCCATTGATGTTTAATTTTAAAAAATAGAGTGGAAGGAAGGGAGGGAGAGTGAGAAACATCAATGTGAAAGAGACACATCAATTGATTGCCTCTTGCATGGCCACTTGGGGTTGGGGATCGAGTCTGCAACCCATGTACAGGCCCTTGACCAAATATCGAACCCAGATGTTTTGGTCAACAGGCCAAGGCTCTAACTACTGAGCCAAACTGGCCAGGGTAAATCAGTGTTTCTTGTTTAGACTTTATTCTTGAGATTTATTCATACAATCAATTTATAATTAATCATACACATTTTGATATCTCCAGTGTTCTCTTGAAATAAAAATTACTGAAACTGAATTCTGATCTTCACATTAAGAAAAGTAAGCATTTGATGGACATATATTTCCTTTTTAACCGAACACTTGACATCGAATCAAACATAATTTTTATTAACAACTATTACTTATGAAATTTTATGTAATTAATATTTTGACATGTTACTAATTGATTAAATATCTATGTAAACATATACTGTGTTGTATACTTATATACTTGTGTACACCTTATGTTAACTGCTCTTAACACAGAATGGAAAATAAACACACACACAAAAAACACTTTTGGAGGTGATATGTGAGTTTACAGTATTGATAATGATAATGGTTTCATGGATATGTACTGATCTATAGACACATCAAGTTGTAGCTATTAAATATCTACAGCTTTTTATGTGTCATTTATACCTCAATAAACCAGTTTAAAACAAAGGTATCTTCAGTTTTATCTTACTATGCCCAATTGTGAGAGGTATGCCTTAACTGATCTTTGAGTAAAATTTAAAGGTATCTGGTCACTGTGGGTTAATTATCCTTCTAAGTGTATAAAACAGTCAAATCTATAGTTAACAACATTATATATAATATTAAATTTATTTTGGTTTTGAGGAAAATATATTCTATATATAATCAGCCTATCTTATTCTACTATTGCTCAATATAAAATTATGGATTGTGATAATATTTGATAGTTGAGGATTTTTGAACTACTTATAAAATAACATTCTTCTGATAAACACAGGCCACAAAGTTTTTAAGGGCATATAAACATTGTGTCATAACATGTCTCATATTAACTTTTTGTCAATTCATTTAAACAGAGAATATATGGTAATGTAATAAGAAAAAATAATAAGCTAGTCTACTAGCTTTATGGTGATTAAAATAAAAGTAGATGACACATTTCAACTAAACTCATCATATCAGTATTATTTGGACCTGTTTTTTCTATGGCTAAAAATATCACCTTTATTTGGTTATTACTCAATTGATTTTATACAGATTTTGAATAAAAATACTCATTTCACTCGGGTTCAGTTCCTGCTAGAGGCACATACCAAAAAATATATATAATAAAAATAAAAATACTCATTTCACTGTTTAACACAAATTAATAAACTATATCTATCAAATCATGTGGTTAAAAATAAATTTTCTATGAAAATGTTGTGGTATTCTTCTCTATATGGAAGTCTTCCAAGTATTTTCATAAAATTAAAAAATTTAAAAGCCCCCAAATAACAGCAAAGTCAAAAGCTAAGAGCAGAAAACACACACACACTTCTAATTATCAACACAGGTAGGGAGGAGAGTGATGAAAAAGATAAATAGCCCTGACCGATTTGGCTCTGTGGTTAGAGCATCAGCCTGTGGACCAAAGAGTCATGGATTTGTTCCAGTCAAGGTCATGTACCTCAGTTGAAGTTTGTTCCCAGCCCTAGTTGGGGTCGTGTGAGAAGCAACCAGTCGATGTGTCTCTCTCACTTTGGTTTCTGTCTCTCTCCCTCCCTCCCACTCCATCTGAAAATAAATAGAAAAATGTCCTTGGGTGAGGATTAAAAAAATAAATATTGCCCAGCCAGTATGGCTCTGGTTGAGCATTGGTCCATGCACCAAGAAGTCACCAGTTCAATTACTAGCCAGGGCACATGCCCAGGTTGTGGGCCAAATCTCCAGTAGGGGGCATGCAGAAGGCAGATGATCGATGTTCTTTCTCATTCATGTTTCTCTCTCTCTCTCTCTCGAATCAATAAAGAAAAATAAATAAATAAAACCTGAAAATAAAAACACATTCTTCTCCTTATTAGGAAAATTGTCAATTGACATGTCAATCTTGTCAGAAAACAAATTAGAAATGTTTATTATCAACTGTGTTACAACTTTCATTAGTAAGATGTGAGTGGAGGGGATACATGGGCCCATCTCTAACGTTCAGGGCTAGGGAAGGCATAAAAGGAGTTTCCCTTATGTCGAGATGAAAGCAAATTCCATCAAACTTAAATTGAACTGCAAATAAGAAAAGAATAAAATAATAGTGATGTATAAAACCCATTGTAAAATTTCAATTGTGAACGATTTAAATATTTAAAAACTTAGTTTTATTTTAAGTTTTGTTTTGGATTTTACAATTTGATAAATGGTTTGACTGAGTTAGATAGTAGGTTCTATTAGCAAGTTTCAAAATACATAAGATACCCCTTTAAAAACTGATTTATACCACTTTACAAATGTGTTGCTTGTGTTCACTTATGTTAAATGAGGTTTACTTATATAATTTGGAAGGGGACACCTATGGAAGTTTTGCATTACAAACTTCCTTAATGATCTGTATACAGACGTTTCTTTGGGAGCCGCGAATAAAAGAATTCTTTTTAGTTCTAAAAATACCCAATTTTAAATGATTTCCTGGAAATGTAATAGATAACTAACTCAGATAATTATTTTATTTTATTATTTTTAATTAATTAATTAAATTTTAAATTACAGATGTCCCTCCTTTTTCCCACATGGATACCCTCCCCACCACCTTCACCACACTGTTGTTTGTGTCCATTGGTTATGCCAAAATGCATATGTTATTTGGTTTATCTGTTCCTGACCCCAACCCCCAACCTCTTCCCTATGAGGTTGTCAGTCTATTCCTTACTTCCATGTCTCTGGGTCTATTTTGTTCTTCAGCTTACTTCGTTCATTATATTCCACAGAGGCTTTCTTTAAAAAATCTCTAGTGGGTTTAAATTTTAATATGGACTATTTATCGTGCTGTACTCATTTTAAAATCCACTTTCTTTCAACTCCAATGCCTGGGACATTTATCAGCCTTCTCCTGTTTATCTCTTCGATTATTATACACATCTTGCATTTTAGATGTAGCCTGTCATTCTATTTTGTATTAAAGAACTATTCATGATATTGATATTAATGTCACACAGAGAAGTTTGGCTGAACTTTTCAATTCAGTCAGTAAATGAACTGGGTTTGTATTGGTTTGTGAAGGTGCTAGTAAACTTTCAACAAAATAAAAGGAAAAGAGAAGAATTTGTAGAAATCTAAGGAAATAAATTTTAACATAAAGATGAAGTGGGTAATTTTCTAGGAAAATACTTTTTGGTAAAATTGATCCCATTCAACATAAAAAGAAATAGCTTAAACAAAGCAAATCTCAAAAATATTAGGCTATATAAAAGAATAAAGATAAAAAACCTATATACTTAATTATTTAATTCATAGAAAATGCCCTAAAAATGCAAATCTCTAGAGACAGAAAGTAGAATGTAGTTGCCTGGAACTGTGAGTGGAATCGGATTAACTGCAAATAGTTATGAGATGTTTCATTGGAGTGATGCAATTATTCTAAAACCAGATTATGGTAATGGTTGCACAGATTGGTAAATTTACTAAAAATTCTCTAACTGTACACTTCAAATGGGTGAATTTTATGGTATGGCAATTATACTTCAATAAAGTTCTTTGAAAACAACTGACAATTTTTAATTTTCCATTTTTACATGGAAAAAAGAAAAAGCAGCCAGTTTTTAAACAGAATTTGGAGGCAGTATAGAGTACCCAGAACTTGCCAGCTTGAAAATTAATTGCTGGCTTTCTCACTTTCTCAGCTCTAGCTTCTGCATCAAGAGTTTTAAAAGCAAGGGAAGAGTTCATGGTACATATCAAGGCTATGGCATGTGGATGAGTCCTGTTGCTAAGGCCTCTGAATGCTCAGAAGACTCCACCTACTACAGTGGATGAAGGGCCCTGCAGGGTATTGTCAGCAGCCTGCCATGACCAAAGAACCAGGGATTATGTTTATGGAGAGGGCATCTCAAAAACAGAAATGGATGTGGATTTTGCTACAAGTTGTTAACAAAATCGTGAGAATACTCAAAGTACTGAGGTTGCCGGAGGGACCAAAGTGGCACCAAACTGGACTAAAAGGTCCTGAGACCCTTTACAAGGAAAAATAGACTTTGCTGCCTGTGATGGTTGATTTTGTGTGTCCACTTGACTGGATAATGGGTTGCCCTGATATTTCGCTAAAAGTTATTTCTGGGTATGTCTGTAAGGGTCTTTCCAGATGAAAGTAACATTTGAACAGGCATTCCTGGGTCTCCACCATATAGATGGCAGATCTTGAAATGATTTCTTAGTCTCCATAAATGTGTGAGCCGATTTCTTATAATAAATATCTCAATAGATAGGTAGATAGATAGCTATAGATAAATAGTAGAAGAATAATGATAGATACATCTTACTGGTTCTATTTCTCTAGAGAATCCTGAATAGTATAATCATTTTCCTAGCTTTCCATTGGTAAGATGTACACTAAAAATTTGTTCAAAGGGCATATTTCCCAATTAATTTTTATAACTGGTCAAAAAGGGTCAAAGAGAGTGATGTGGGAAAAAAAAAGATATCTTACAGGATAGCATCAAGAGTCATGGCATGAGAATCAGGGCCTACAAAGAGGACCTGATCTACCCCTGGTGTAGGACACTTCACAACAATTGCCTGGAAGGATTGAAATTGTTATGGAACATTATCTTTATGCATCTACCATTCTTCTATATTTCCAACAAGAATGTTTGTTGCAATGTTTACCATTGTTTGTTGAGTGTTTAGGATGCTGCCTTGTACTTTTAGTTCATAGATCTCCACACCGAGAGAAGCTGTGCCTGGACCTGCTGTAGATCACACATTCTTGGACTGTAGTGCTAGTGGGTGATCAATGAGATACTTGGGGTGTCTGGAATAGGGGTAAGACTACTTTGCAATGTGTAAGACTACTTTGCATGAATAATTTTAGTGAAGTTTGACTATGGTATATTAAAGTCACCAAATCACCCCTCCTTGAAATCACATCATTTGCCTGGTCTGGTCCTGTGACCTCTCTGGGGGAAAGACTATTGGTCAGATATAATAGAAGCACAAGCTTTAATAAAGGACTTTGCTTTTCCACTAGTGCTATTGTTCTCTGCCATTGCTTTGAGATGGGCATTCTCAAGGTATCCGAGTGCCCTAGGAAGGGAGAAGAGAGACACATAGAACAGAATTGAGTTACCACAGCTTTCTGAGCCACCATCATCCTCTTTCTTAACTGGCCACTAATTCCTGGATTTAATCAGTTTTACCTATCAACAAAACCCTAGCTAGCCTCCTAAGATATGTTCATAATATAGGCTTATTTCATAAGCAACTGAGGTCTTAACTCTATTATTTAATGAACCGTCATTACATTTATGTCCAGAACCACCTCATTTTTTTTTCTTTATTGATTTTAGAGAGAGAGGAAGGGAGAAGGAGAGAAAGATAGAAACATCGATGAGAGAGAACATCAATTGGCCACCTCCTTCATGCCCCTCACTGGGTATTTGGCCCACCACCTGGGCATGTGCCCTGACCAGAAATCAAACCAGCAACCTCTTGGTGCATCGGCTGGGCCAGAACCACCTCATTCTTATATCAAATTATGCTACATTATTTTTAAAGCTATTTGCTAATAACATATATGTTATTCTTTATATAAGAAGTTCAATTCTGAACTACTCTATGTTTTATTTTATTTTAATTACTTGTATCATATACGGACTTTAGAAAATAATCAATATTTTTAAACAAGTGCTAGTTTTTAGATAATACATAGTTTGTCATTTAAGTGTATAAAGTTTTGAATTTTAAGTAGAAAAGAAAAATTACCCATATATTAAACCACTTAGCAAAATATTTATATAACCATAGATATTTTTGTTTCCTAGGAAAGGTATAAATATGACACTATAAAAAAGTGTGGCTGTGGTGAAATGAAATCAATTTTAGACCATTTATCACATAGTAATAAAAGTCTATGTATATCCTCATTCCCATTATCAGTTAATTCAGTCATGTCTATGTAACGATTAGTTCTGAATATGACCTTCTTTCATTTCCAGGCAATTAACCTCTTTGTATGTGCTCATGCATGAGATATGGACCTTATTTCTTTTTAGTTTTATGTGTATTGTATTAGTGAAAAGTCTATGGCCTATGTTTAAGATATTAAGTATATTTCTTTGTTTGAATTTAATTAATAAATATTGTTATTATTTCTTACTTTGTCATTAAGTTAAAGCATGGATTTGTATCATGTATTCTGTAGATTTGTAATATATATTCTGAGTGCTTTCTATAAATCAACTGTCATATATACAATGAAGAATGCCTTCTGTGCTACTATTCTCTTACAATTTCTGCTTCTGTTTTAACCACAGAGCTCATTACAGTTGCCTCTCTTTTATCGCAGTGAATCAGTTCCAGACTCTACCGCGATAAATGAATTTCCACGAAGTAGGATTCTTTTTTTTATAAATCGGATCTTTTCATAGTTAGAGTATAGAAAACATGTTTACAACCCTCTAAGTACTTTTTAAAAACATTATTAGAGCCCTCTAGACATAAAATAACACCCTTTAGTCACCATTACACTCATATTACCCAATATATTAGACAAAGAGAAAATAAAACATATTATACGTTATAAATAACATATTAGTATTATTGTACATTTAATTACACACACACAGTTCTTACACACAACCACTAACCTATGAAAATAGTGCAACTTGTTCGATGACGAAGTGATGAAGATGAAGAGATGTACTGAACAGCAAAGAAGAGCAAGGTTACTGCTCCTCTGAAGGCACAACCTCAGTAGGAGAGTCTTCAGGTGGTGTGGTATATTCAGCAGGTGCGTTGTCATCTTCTTCCGCTGAAGGAGCACTAGGAGTAGGCAGTGGGGGTCTGGGTGCGCAGCTGAAGAACATCGTGATAGGCAGTTGCTGGCGCTGTCTTTTCATATGCGTGGAGGCTTTGTAGGTTCTGTTGCTCCATCGAGTGCATTCTGGAACTGCAATGTACACATCATTTGTGGGTCCCATTCACCAATCATGTCCTGTACTACCTTAATAGTTCTCACAACTTTCGAGGGACACTCAAGTGTAAAACCAACTTCCTCTTCCTGACCCCCAGGAACCTCTGGCTGCTCTTCCTCCTCCTCACTTGCAGACTTAGTCATTTCCACCGGATCCTGTTCTGGATGATACTTGCCCTCCTCAAAGGTCTTCTAGAACATGTTGTTCATGTAGTCCTCTGCTACAGACTGGTCAGCAGAGGCAGCTTCTCCATGGAGAATGACACTCTTCATATGATACCTCTTCTGGCACTTCTTGAACCCACCCGTGCTCTCCGTGAAATCCATGAACATTGCAGAAAAGGGTCCTGGTTGAGGTTTGTCTGCCGTAAAGCACTGATAGAGCTGCCTCGCCTTCTCCCAGATGACCAGCGAATCCAATGGAATGTTTTTCTTCCAGCTGTCACTGATCCAAATGGCTAGGGCAGACTCTGTTTTCACTATGAACTTATTATGACTTGCCAAGATTTGCTTTGCTTCCTTGTTGGAAATAACAGTAGCCGTTGCATGGATGTTCTTTTCATCTTTACAGGTGGAGCAAACAGTAGACTCATTCAAGTCGTGATGGCAGGCAACCTCCATGATTTTCTTGCCATCTTTGATCACATCCAAGAGTTTCACCTTCTCCTGGATGGTAAGCATCTTCCTCCAGTGCTTAGTTTCATTGTCAGAAGGCTTAGAAGAAGCAGCACATTTAGGAGCCATCATGTGGCTTAGATAAAAGTTCTCAGAAATCGCAAACTCTTACAAGAGCAAAGATGCTTCCCACGTGTAGCGATGTAGGAGCATGTATGAGAGAAACGAACTTGCATGAGGCTGAGCCAATCAGTGGCCAGGATAGGAAGAGGATAGGATAGCCAATCAGTGAACAACACTCTGATTGGCTTGGTTTCACCACATCTGATTTTTGGGATGAAAGTTATTGCCCACACACGGAGTGGTCGAATGGTTGCACCTGGCGTTGATGAATTTGCGGGGGAGCTCGAATACATAGGCCTACAGTCCATACGTACGGTGATTTTCATTTTAATTGTAATACAAGGGTGTATCATTGACTCAGACAACCAAGCATGTGCTGTATCATTTTCACTGTCTTGATCAACTTTTTAATGAACATATTTGAAAAAACCACGATAGAGTGAAGCCGTGAAAGTTGAAGTGCGAAGTGTTGATGGATGACTGTATTGTTATTTCATGGAAAGCCCTGGGATTCCTTTATTTCTGAGCCCATTTTTGTCCTGGCACACTATCCAACAGATGCAGGCGAAGTCAACAATCTTCCTGCATGTCCAGGGGAGAAACAGACATCCGACGATGGACACAAAAGCACTCACACTTAACAGGATCTGTGTCAAGTTCTGAGGCAGTCCCTCTCACAGTGCTCCCCCGGGGATGGAAGGCTTAGTTTCTGGAGCTCAGCATACCACAAATAGTATGGAGGAGTTGTAGGGAGGGGCACTAGTGTCCTCTCCTTTGGAAACCAGACATCTGTGCTGGTCTGTTTTTTGAGCAGAGCTAAATGCTATGCACAACATCCCACCAAAATAACAACCATGAGTCAAAAGATTCTGTCTCACTCGTCCCCCTCCCGGGCTTTCTGTTTATACAGATAGAATAGGTCAGACTTGAGACTTCTGGTTTACAGTGTAAGTTAGCGATTTATAAACCCTTTTTATAGGAATTGTCTAATAGCAGGTTTGAGCCTTATTTTACAGTGGGAGGTATATCTTCCATTCTCAGCTTTGCATCCTACTTGACAATCATGGGACAATAAGAAAATTTTCTCACTACTCATGATTATGTAAAAAACTGAAATTTTATGCCATGTTTATTATAAAAATAAAGTAGATATTACAATATTAAAGTTTTGTTCACTTTATTTTAGTAAATACAAACTAAGAAATCCAGTTTAAAAATGGGATAAAATCAGATGTTACAGTGAAATAAAATATGAATTATAAAGACAGGATGTTAGTTTTCTACTGCTGTTGTTACAAATTACCACACATTTAGTGGTTTTAAATAATACAAATGTAATAGCTCACAGTTCTGTAGGTCAGAAGTCAAACACAGGTCTCATTTGGCTAAAATCAATGAGTAGACAGGGTGGCATTCATTTCTGGGGAGCAGTCTATGGGAGAATATTTTTGTTGCCTTTTCTTGCTCCTTGGGGTCACCACACTCCTTGGCTTCTGACCCTTCCATCATTTTCAAAGGCAGTGATTAATAAATTTAAAAATCTCACAAATTAAAGTTCATGGCACACCTCCCTCTGACCACAGCTGAAATGATTTTCTGCTTTTAAAAATTAATTTGATTAGGCCGTGACCACTTTGGCAAACTAGGATAATCTCGCCATCTCCTTCTCTTCTTGTTTTCATCCTCACCCAAGGACATTTTTTCATTGTCTTCAGATATAGCAGGAGGGAGAGAGGGAGGAAGAGAGAGATAGAGAAACATTAATGTGAGAGAGACACATAGAGTGGTTGCCACCCACAGAACCCCAACCTGGGCCGGGGACAAACTGCAACTGAGGTATGTGCCCTCAGCAGGAACTGAACCTGAGACTCTCCTGTCCCTGGGCCGACGCTCCAACTGCTGAGCCAAACCTGCTCATCTCCTTCTCAATCTTAATTTCAATCTTAATCACACCCACTAAGTCTCTCTTGATATGTAAGGTAACATAATCACAGGTTCTGGGAATTAAGACATTGACACTTTGGGAGGACATTATTCTGTCTACCCTAGGCTGTTAAAAGTAGCACTGTTTTTTAACTCAGAACTTTAACAAAATAAAGAGAGACAGAGAAGATCTTTCCCAGACTTTAGGATCTTCAGTGGTAGATCTTCACATGTTCATTTAAAATATTTCTGAGCATCTGCTAAACGACAAACATGGGTACAAAAAAAATGCTGATGTTTAAACAAAAACAATGTGTTTAAGTAGAAACAGACAATAATAGATCTATCACACGAACTCACACAATGTATTTTTCCATTTTAATTTAAATTGCTACCCAAAAAGAATCGTACTTTGTGACCACAAAAACACATACATACACATCTCTAGACTTAACATATGTGCGTGGATCTTAGAATATTAATTCAATACCACTTGCAAACATGGAAATTTCTCACAAGTTTAGAAATGTCCATATGTGGCGGGAGCTGTTCTGTCAGTCTAAGAGAAATTCGGACTTGCCTGTGGGTATAGATGAAATTTTAACCTCATGTAGTTCCAGAAATCCGTTTCAGTGAGGTTATATGTGCAAGGATTTCAGGTTTGCACTAAAATAAAGAGGGGTGGTGTCTGAAGACACCCAGGGCAAGGATTGAAGAAGATGGTGCGGGAATGTGGTCAAGTCTGTTTCACATCTACGCCATGACGATGGGCATATGAGCCCCGATAGAGCAGTGCTTTGGGCTGAAGCAAAAGGCTGAGAGGGACAGTACAGGAGGACATTCTATCTTTAGGTAAATGGCTATATTTCAATTTTAGCTTCAAAACCATAACAGTGAAAAGTAGGACTCATTACATAACACATAGTCTGTGCCTGTTTTTTGTTTTTTTGTTTTTCCTTAAATAAGATAGTAACTTTATCTATTGGAATACAAGCTGCTAGATCATTTGCAGTCTTAATAATTAGAAAAATTGGCTTGTTCATTACCTTGAAGAGGGAAAAAAAATAGGTGTGCAAGCAGCCAATTAAAAAGCATCTTTGCTCCCGGCCAATGTGGCTCACTGGTTGAGTATCAACACATGCACTAAGAGGTCATTGATTTGATTCCTGGTCAGGGCACATGTCCAGGTTGTGGACCAAATCCTAAGTGGAGGGCATGCAGGAGGTGGCCAATCGATGTTCTCTCTCATCGATGTTTCTGTCCTCTCTCCGTCCTCTTTCCTTTCTCTCTAAAATAAATAAAAGGAAAAAAAGCATCTTTGTTTAAAAAATATAATTAAGAATATGTCTTTCTCACACAACCTTGATTGGTTCAGGGTAGCTGCCATTTGTTTAGGAAAAAAAGATAATCAAATTTAAAAACAAAGAAATGAATTATATTTCAGAATTCCATCTAGTACAGAACTCCTGCATGGTCTATGGCCATACCACCCTGAACACTCCCGATCTCATCAGAACTCCTGCATGGTTACAGGTGCATGGTACTGATTGGAAACAAATAAGTCAGAACCTTACTAAGAGTATGAGGAACTTATAATGCCATTGAAATTAGCTACTGAAACAAAAGTATATTTGTACTACATAGTTTTTTTTTTATTAAATATTTTTTAATATTGACTACTCAAGTTTTAAAGGAACTCTCAAGTTCTTAAACCTTAAATTCATAGGAGGCTGTCTGTGCAAGCCGTGCACCCCACAAGAAGCTCAATATTCACGTTATGTGACCTCAGAAAAAAGCACAAAGGACATCCTAGAAAGCAGAGCACAGGACTTCAAAAGACAAGAAGCAAGACATTTTTTTTTTCTTTCCAGATTGCAGAATTATGTTGTAACCAAGGACTTTCTCTTCTTTTCAGTTCTAGTTGGTGGAACTTCACCATTGCTCTGTAGTGTCTCCATACTTCCACTTGAAAATCGGGAAGTTAATTGCAGTCACTTTGCTCCAGCTCCCCCATTGGACATTGTATAAGCTAAGAGCAAATTATTTGTTTTCTTGGTTCAGATCTTCTACTGCCACAGCTCCAAGTCATTGGACCCAGGACTTGATGGAAACTCCTTGGATCTTCATCAGGGGAGGAGTGAGCTTGTTCTATAAGTGGAAAAAAAAAAAGGTAGCAAAACTGGTATTTAAACAAAAGAAGGGCAAAGTGGGGTAGAGTCTGGTAGCATATAAAACAACCATTTCCCTGTACTAATAAAGCTCCGTGTGTCCGAGGCATCACCTTGTGAGAGCGTTCGAGCCTGTGCAATGTGAACCGTGTCCGGCTCACGATAAACTCTTTCCCCTCTGCTGACTGTATACTGCACACTGTGTTGAAGTGGAAGAAAGTTTTATCAGCCTGGTTCCCTGAATGCCTGAGTGGAATTGAGTGCTAATCAGAAATCTCTTATTTAGACCTCATATGAATAAGAAATTAATGATATTGTATTAAATTCACCACTAATACTTGGGGCCTTAATTGTTACAGAAACTCACATTGTTTTAGGTAATCACTCTGCCTTATGGGGCTGTTGAGAGAATTACATGAGATAATTTATATAAAACCTCACTTTTACTAAAATGTGCATGACATTTATACTTTCGAGCCCATGCGGGGCTTCTTTGGTTTGTCAATAAAATATAAACACCTCATTAAAAATTATGTGACATACAGCTAGTAAAATAGGAAAAAAAATAACATTTCTATCTAGTGAAAATGTGAACTCATGAATCTAGCAGGAATTCTTTAGACATTAAGTTGTGATGATGGCAGAGATTTAAACAACTGTGGAATCAGTTCATTTAAAGTGACTTCTGGTTTCTGAGCATCTGTATAACATATGAATAAGGTTGAAACAACCAATTCACAACTTTTACAGTTTTCAGACATATTTAGTATAAAATTTGCTTTCTATTTATTTAATATTAATATATCAGTAATCATCCACGGGAACAGGAGCATCTGATTCTCTAAATACATGAAAGTAAGTTTTTTGTTTTTTCAGGTAAAATTTCATATTACACTAAAATGAGTATTTGAAATAAGAATATTTGCACCTTGGCCAGGTAGCTCAGTTAGTTCATGCATCCTCCTGTACAACAAAAGTTTCTGGGTTCAATTCCAGGTCAGGGTACATGCCTAGGTTGCAAGTTCAATTCCCATTTAGGGCACATGTGAGAGGTGGCCAATCAGTATTTCTCACTCTCTCTCCCTTCCTCTCTGTCTAAAAATCAGTACAAACATATTCTTTGGTGAGACTTAATAAATAAATAAATAAATAAATAAATAAATAAATAAAATAAGAATATGTGTTCATAAATATCATGTACTTAAACAAAAGATTGTAGAAAAATAAATTTTCCCAAATGTTGAACAGTTCTACATGTGGTACTTTATGGTTCTTTAAAACACTTCAGAGGATATGTTATTGGTTAACATGTTAGCATATTTGATCATATTAGTTCAAGCATATTAATATTATGCTCCAACAAATACCTTGGAGTGAGCTTTATTGCTTTAACTGTGGAAAGGTCACACATTTATAGCTTATTATCATGTTTTAAAAATAATTACATTTTCCTTGTCAGTTGGGGAAATAGAAAGATAAGATCTATGATAAATGCAATTAAATTTAACTTTCTTAATGGAATATTAGTGATCTGGGATTTACATTCAACATTTATTAGAAAGATATTCCTTATATACCTATTTATATAAATTATTCAATGTGGATGAAAGATTGTGATTTATTTCTTGAGTCCTAGACATCTATTATCAGATAGCCCCATGTGAGTTTCCAAATGTCAACTCACAGGTGACACATAAAAATGGAGATTTGCTATTCTGCAATTTCATTGTTATATGATTAACTGATACCATCCCACCCCACCTCACCCACCATTTACAACTATTTATAAAATACCTAATTGAAAATGTTTTATTTTTCTGGATGATGCTCATGGTCTGGACGGAAAGGCATATTTTGAATGGAGAGTCCACAAACACTACCTTAGTGCACTTGTACTTGACCTGCTCAAATCTCATTTCATTTATCAAATGTATCTTCTTAAGAAAGATAAAATATTTAAAGTCAAAATACTTTGTCATTCATATTTCTTACCAAAATTTTAGAGAAAGTTGGTCTATCAGAAACGATCCTTATGGAAGATGATTTGACTGTGAGTGGTGAGTACCCAATGCAATATACAGATCATGTGTCGTAGACATGTACACTTGAAGCCTATATAACTTTATTAATCAGTGTCACTCCAATAAATTTAATTTTAATAAGTATCCTTGGAAAAAATGCAATAGCAATAATTATCTGCAGGACTAGAACATGTGTTAAAGATCTATTCTGGCCCTGGCCGGTTTGGCTCAACGGTTAGAGCGTTGGCCTGTGGTACAGAGAGACCCGGGTCTGGTTCCCGGTAAGGGTTTGTATGTCAGTTGCAGTTTGTCCCTGGTCCTGGTTGGTTGTGTGGGTGGCAGCCACTCGATGTGTCCCTTTCAGGTCAATGTTTTTCTCTCTTTCTCATTCTATCTGAACAAAAAATGGGAAGATATCCTCGGGTGAGGATAAAAAAAAAAAAATTATTCTGCCATATGACATCCTTCAAATTTGGTTATCACTCACTCCAATAGTGTTTCACTTAAAAACCATATAAAAGAAAAAAAAAAAAAACTTAAAGGGAACTTTTTATCTTTACTTTTATTTTTATAGTGCCTTGAATCAGATGTTCAAATAATATCAGCTGTACTTAAGCTGCAGTTAAAGTGATTGACAAGGATAACTAAAGGAAATGATAGCATTGCCACATAACTATTGATTGTCATTATTTGATAGAAAATAAGCTTATAGTCGTGGAGGTGATGTGGGGCAAGATCTCGTTCCTTACAAAGAGCAGAGATTTGCGGGTTTTGTTTGGCCTTAAACCCCCGTGCCCACATGACCCTCTGAACTTCTCAATGCCTGCTGCATCCCTAAGAAAGCACAGATGGAAAATGGCAGGGACTAATCGCTATGGAATTATACCCGTTTCCTTATTTTTTTATAGCACTCTCAGGGTTTGTCTTGACTAATGGCAACAATATCTTCTTTCTTGGTAGCTTGTTGTGGTCATGTGTTCAAATCCTTGCACCAGTATACCACTTACTGGTTATTTCTAAGTAATAACTGCCATCTCCTACCTTACTTATCTGCTAGCCAGCTGGGGGAATATAAAAATCACAGCAGGCACTGTGAACATAGAGATGGAAACAGCATATTTACGATAAAAAGATGCTATACTAGCCCTGGAACCTCCCTTTTAAGAAAAATTAGCTCTATTCTTTAATAAGCCACAGATCCCCCACCTCCACCTCATCTGCTTCTTCTTACCACAACTAACACAGAGGAACAGCTATGAGTTGAATCGAGAATTTAGAACTATCCACACTTTGTGACAAGCTGTGTCCCTGTCAAGGGCAGATTGCTTCGGGGCACGAGTTGAGTGAGTGAGAATTAAGCAACTGGTGCATTTTCCAAAATTGCCTATTTCCCCCTCAACTAGAAAAAAAAAAAAAAAAATCATGGCCTCTAGCCATGTCAGAGTTAAAGACTCTTATGGAGATCATTGATAAACATTGCATCTAATGCACAAAATAAATTATTTGAAGGCTTTAGAGTACAACCAAGACAGACTAAACTTGAGTGACCCATACATATGGCAGAGAAAAGGATAGCACTAAGACTGCTATTTCATTCATGGTGTTATGGATTAGCAATACAGGAAATAGAAACTAAGGAGGAAAGAGCATCCTGTGGTGTTTGGCCATTTCATTGGGATGAGGACACAAAAACTGAAGTTCTGGATTGCCAGAGAAACCTAATTTCGCAAGGGTTAAGGAAAACAACCAAGAAATTAGCCTGCATTCAATTTGAAGATTTTGCGACTATCTAAATTGATGCCACTATAGTGAGTCAAAATAAACTTAAAACAAGAAATATTATATTCTATAAAAAGGAACATTTAACTATGATTAAAAGTTTACTTGGAAAAAAATTATTCAAATTCTAAATTTTAATGCAGCTAATCACATGACTTCACAAAATATGATAAAGCAGCAACTGATTAATGTAAAGTGGAAATTAAAAATATTGATCATAGTTGGATATATCAATGTAGTTTATTTCGTAACCTAGAAAAATCAGAAAAAATCTCAGAATAAGTATTTGAATAACAAGATTAACAAACATGATAAAAGTTATATGTATACAACCATATCTTTAAACAATAAAATTATTTTCAAGAAAATATGAAACTCAACATTGACCAAATTTGGGGAAAACATACATTTAAAGATTAAATACATACTGCAAATATCATTAACCACAATGAGAGCAATCTAAAAATCAATACCAAAATGTCACATACGACAATGTTACTAAGCATAACAGTTCTAAATATTAAAATGCCAAGTTTTAATAAATAAATCACAAAACATTTTGAATCAAATCGTAATGTAAGTAAAATATATCATAACTTGTGGGAACCAGCAAAAGCTGTCTTCAATGGGAAATTCATAGCCTTAAATAAATGGCAGAAATTTCATGATTTAAGCATTTAATTATCAAAGTGCAGTGGTTTGAATTGTAGCTTTCAAAGATATGTCAATATCCTAAGTTCTAGAATGTATGAGTGTTATCTTATTTAGAAGAAGGATCTTTGCAGAAGTAATTAAACTAAGGGCCTTGATTTTATCTTAGATATTCCCTTGGACTCTTTTTTTTTTTTTTTTTATCCTCACCAGAAGACATTTTTCGATATTTTGTTCAGATAGAGTGAGAGGGAGAGAGAGAGAGAGAAACATCAACGTGAAAGCGACACATCAAGTGGTTGCCACCCACACGACCCAACCAGGGTTAGGGACAAACTGCAACCAAGGTACGAGCCCCTAGGGGGAAATGAACCCGGGTCTCTCCAGACCGCAGGCCGACGCTCCAACCGCTGAGCCAAACCGGCCAGGGCTCCCTTGGACTCTTATTCCAATGACAAATACTCTTATAAAATATCCCCAGAGGAGATTTGACAGAGAGAAATGGAGGAGACTGAGGCATCCTGGCCAAGAAATGCTTGGAGCCACCAAAGGTGGAAAAGGCGAAGATTAGAAATTCCCTAAGAGTCTGCAAAGGTAACACAGCTCTGCAAACACCATAATTTTGAATTTCTGGTATCCAGAACTGTGAGAGAATAAATGTATGTTGTTGTAAAGCACCAAAATTGTTCAGAAGCCAAAAACAAACTGTTATTTTAATACACAAAGTTAGAAAATGGAAGAAAACTGTGATAAATATATTAGAAAACATTTTTTAAAACAAAAATGCATAAATAAAAATAAAATTTACAAAATTAATAAAACTAATTTATAAAACATTTCCTATACCAGAAATACAACTTAATATTACTACATATCTTACAGATAGAAGAAATAAAATAATAAGAAAAATATTAAAACAATTTTCTTAAAAACAATATAATTGAGCCCTGGCCAGCTTGTCTCATCAGTAAGAGCAACAGCCCTCAGACTGAAGGGTCATGGATTTGATTCCTGGTAAAGGGCACATGCTTGGGTTGCAGGTTCCATCCCTGCCCCGTCATGGTCTTTGGGGAGGCAAGCAATATGTATCTTTCTCACATGGATGTTTCTCTCTCTCTCTTTCCCTCTGTCCCTCCCTTTCACTCTATCTAAAAATCAATGAAAAAGTATCCTCTGGTAATGGGGTAGTCCCAGAGACATAGAAGTGGGGTATAGACTGACAATCCCCAGAAGAAGGGGTGGTGGGGGAGAGATAAACCACAGAACTTATATGTATGTATGCATGAACAAAGGTCATGAACAGCAAAGCTGGGGACAGGGCAGGGTGGGACGGGGAGGGGGGAATCAGTGGGGGAAAAAGGAGAAACATCTGTAACAAAAATAAATTAATCAATTAATAAAGGAAAGTATTCTCTGGTGAGAATTAACAAAAACAAACAAACAAACAAACAAATAAATAATATAATTGACACAAAAGAAATAGGACATCTGCATAATCCTCCACCTATTAGTTAATTTGAGTTCATAATTTTACCTTTTCATCAAGAAAACTTTTCTCAGACAAACTTTGATTTCTTCAACATTTGAGAAAAACTTGCTTTACACAAATTCATCTAGATAACAGAAAAAATAACTCTTATTGCTTATTTTGCAAAGTCAGCAGAACATGGCTTTAAATTACATAACATTATTTACAGCACATACAAATGTGATACTCATGGAAAATAATTTCACTAACATTCAAAACATCAAGCCTATGCTTGAATGGATCACTTCTCTCATTGTCCTACATCTACATTGTTACTAATTTTTTCTGTCTTCTTGAATAAACATTAGTGCTTAACGTGGTTTCACTGTGAATAGATAGCTTTATCACTCCCTTTCCTTAATACCTAGTGCAGGGTACTTTTATTTACTTTTTTCATTTTTCTATATTGATTAGAGAGAGAAAGAGAGAGATAGAAACATCAATGAGAAAGAATATCCATTGGCTGCCTCCTGCATGCCCCCCACTGGGGATTGGTCCACAACCTGGGCATGTGCACCGACCAGGAATTGAACTTCTTGGTGAATGGGTTGATGCTCAACTACTGAGGCACACCAACTAGGCAACATTCTTAATTCTTACTTTGATCAATTATAACTCTTATTATTTGGCTTTTATCTTTCTATTTTCATTATTTAGTTAACCTTTCAATTCTTATTACCTGCTAATTAACCTGTCACAATGAGCATGTTAACATCCCACTATAATGACTCATTCAAGTAGCAGCGCCTTCATTGAGATGGCCCATTGCACATATTATGTTCTCTCCTTTTCATCACAGATCATGTTTGCGAGAGGTATATGTCTTATCAATTAGACATGAAACTGGAATATGAAGAGCATTGACAAGATCCAATTAAGATCAGAGCTGATAAAGCTGAAATTCTGGGATGACAGCTTCACAGAGAAGCTGTTATAAAGATTGATTTTCTCCCTTTGAAAATGGTATGAGTATGATGAATTTACACATGGATATTTTTGAAGCTTTGTGTAGGAGAAGAAGGGTATATATCAACATCAAGTGGACAAATGATAGATTCTGGACTTTGCTATTGTCTTTTTAATGATCTGTCAAACCCTAACTCATCGCGCAGCAGCTACTTACTTGGATATGATTAACCATGTCACACTGCAAGAATAGATCTTGATTAGTTTAAGAATACCAGTACTATGTGTAATGTTAATGGTTCAAAGGTTATTCAAGTGATCAAATATCTTCACACAAGAAGAAAATACAGCCTTTATATAAAAGTTGTCAGAAGAGTTATTCTCCTCTGCCCTGGCCCTGAATAATGAAAATACACTGCTGTGTATGACTGTTAGTGTTCCTGCAACTTGAGATTGAAGTTCATATGGAGATAAGGGTAGAGAAATGAGATTCACCAAGAAACATAGCCAGTACTATAAAAGAACTATGTCTGGAGTTCATCCAACCTCCACACTATTAAAACTATTAATTTGAAGCTGTCAATATAATGGCGCTGGTTTAAAACAGCTAGAGTTTTCCATTACTTAAAAAGCCCTTGGATATGGTAAGATGGAAAGATGTTATCAGAAAGACCTTTGTTGTTGTTTTATTTTTTCAAGTGATTAAAAAAAGTTTTCTAAGAGAGGATTGATTTTTTAAGGAGAACGTAAATTTAGTGTACACTTGCTGATTTAAAGTACCTGCGAAGTACACAAGTAGATTTGTCAATCATGTCATTGATTAGACACTCAGATGAGAAGAACACAGAGCCCATAAATAACAGTAAAGCATTTTTTTAAAGGAAGAAATCACAGAATGAACACGAAGAAGGGTTTTGACTGAACAACGTAGAAATATAATAATTTGTAGATAAAAAGAAAAAAGAGATGATGAGCCTGAAGAAAAAACTACTGGTGAATAGCCAAATAATTTCATGGAAAAGCAAGGAAGTATGACATCACAATAAAAGAAAAAGGAAAGAAAGAAATAAAAAAAAGAAACAAAACTAAAGGAAAAATAGTACAATGTTCCCAAATTCTGTTGTCAACTCAAGTAAAATGGATATTGAACTTTTCACTAGATTTAGAGAAATCCGTGTCATTAATTCCCTTAAAGAAAACTGTTTTCATGAATAAGGTATGGAGTTAGAAGTGAGACAAAGGAGTTTGAAAATTTAGTAGAAAATAAAGATGTAGACACAGAATAGGTGTGGCTGGTAAGGAGACCATGCAGAGGTTACAGGGTATGTGGGAATTTAAAGAAAATTTATATGTGTGTAAGTTTGGGGGGGTATTGTTTTGTTGTTGTTTTTCTTTAGTTTTAATTAATGGCTTAATTTGTTGAGTAGTTTTAGGTTTAAAGAAAAGTTGATCCAAAGTATAGAGTTCCTATATATTCCATCTCCCCCAACACACTTTTCTTTATTAACATCTTACATGAGTGGGATACATTTGCTGTAATTAAGAAGCAGATATTGATACATTATGATTAACTAAAGTTCATGGTGTAGTCTTTGTGTCCTACAGATCTACGGTTTTCGATAAATGCAGAATGTCATGAATATACCATTATACTACCATACAGAATAGTTTCATTATCCTAAAAATCCTCTGAGCTCCACTTTTTCTTCTCTCCCTCTCCCTGTCAGTCACTCTCAGTAGAGTTGCCCTTTCCACAGTGTTCTATAGTTGGTCAAATAGCATACACCTTATTTGAAGCTTTTGTATCAGGTGACTCAGTTGTTTGAGAAATAATTTTAAACTTTTGTCATGCGTATTGATGATACAGCATTGAAAAAAAGAATCCCAAACACCTATTTACGAAGCTTATATATTCCAGGGAAAGATAATGAATACACAAAATAATAATAATTAAAAAAAATACTAAGAAAACATGTTCAAAGCTGATTAGTGCTATGTAAAAAAAATAAATCAGAAACAACAATAAGGGTGTGGAAAGTGTTCAGTTTATTTGGGCTTTTCAGTAATGGCCTTACTGTGATGGCAACATGTCACTGAATGTGTTCAGGTGACGAGGAAGTGTGATTTGTGGCTAACTGTGTAAAGAGCATCCTAAGTGGACAGAACAATATATACAAAGGCCCGGCTAGGGGTGCATGTTATGTTGCAAGAACAGCAAGGAGGAAATGTGTCTGAAGCACAGCAAGAATTAGAGAGATTAACTGAGATGTACTGGGGCCAGATGTGTAAATGGTTACATAATTTTCCTTAATCATTATTTTCAGCAATAATTTTTCATCTTAACATTTATTATGAGATTATTTTAGTTTTATTCTGAATTGCATAAAAAGGGTTTGTAATAACATAGATTGCTATAAGGAAATAAAGGCATTTTTTGATACTGGACTTTTAGAACAAAGGGCTAGGAAAATGCTCTACCCCATGCAGTTTTTTGGTAATTTGTCATTTGAAATGTTAAAATCCAAATTGTCTTGTAAATAGTACTCTTTTATTAATAGTATCAGTAATTGAGGATGTCACAGGTGACCCTTCTTGTGGGAGAACAAACAGATCTTGGCCTGAAAGAACGACTCAAGGAGATCACCCTGGGTCACTGTCTTGTAACAATGCTTACCTTGCACTGTGCTTTCCTGGCCATTTCGCCTTTCCACCTGCTTCTCTTCACACAGCTGGACTTCTTTGTTGCATGTTAACGTATCATGTGGTGCACATTTTCTCTCCTGTTGCCCATGATTGAGAACAGATGTTATATGCCTTGATAATTGTCTTCAGGAAATCTCGATGCCTTTTAATGGCACTCTGCACCTTCTGTAACCAGGAGGGTTAGCTGCATACTTAGAGGCCCATAAAGCATAGAACTTCTTTTCATTTTAGATAGTCACATAGAACCCTTGGGCCTGCTGTTCTTTAATTAGCACTAATAAAGGTTTACACAACAGGTATTAATGCCTTACTGAAAGGGTTAGGACATTTGGTTTTTCTTGGAATAGGCAAGCATTGAGCTATAAGGTAAAAGAAAAAAATTTCCTCACTCAGTTTTTTATTTTTTTTCATTCAAAATAAGTTCATTCTTAGTCTTTAATTATGTAATATAAAAGATTATGTAACACATGGGTTATTCTTAAATTTGAGTCATCAGCGTTCAAAATATATTTTCATAATTTGTAATTATTTTAACTGTACCTAATAGAATAATATGAATAAACTTATGAAGGATTTCTGCATAAGAAATTTCAATCAAACACTAGGTTGCTTTTTCTGGAGAATTATGAATAACCTTATTTGGATAAATTATGAGGAATTTGTTTATGGCTTAATGAAAACAATTTCACTGAAAATACTTTATTCAGACATAGAATATAGACTTGGATTAAAGCAAATGGCTTCATTTCTTTCCTCTTTTATTCTTTTGTTGCTTTCCCAAACTAAAGCAAAGTCTGACTAAAGTGGACCTCAGAGTTATTTTTTTTTAATATGTTTTTATTTATTTATTTATTTTAGAGAGAGAGGAAGGGAGATAGAAACATCAATGTAAGAGAGAAACATCTATCGGCTGCTTCTTGCACGTCCCCAGCCAGGGATTGAGCCTGCAACCTGGGCAAGAGTCTTGACTGGAAATTGAACCAGGATCTCTCAATCCATGGGATGATGCTCAATCCACTGAGCCACACCATCTGGGCAGACCTTAGAGTTCTTAATCTGATGCCCCTCTTCTTGTTTCCAACATTGGGATTAGCAATGGCAATTCTATGAAAAAGATATTTAGTAGGTACTGGACAGTTACAAGGTGCTTTACAACTATCTCCTTTTCTTCTTGTAGCAACACTAGGCAGCAGTGGAGTTAGGAGTCCAGACCGACTCCCCTTAACTCCTAACCCAAATAGAACTTAATTGGATATGACTAGAGAAACCTGCTTGCAGACCTCTGGACTACATGCCTCAAATAAAGAAATTGTGATATTTACTTATAGAAAATTTATGTTTCTCCTGGTGGCCAGATTTCAACTATTACCAAGTTCTTCTTTATTTATCTACTTTATAATATCTGATTGTTTTATTTGGGGTTTTATGGTTAATATGTAGGTTTCTGGTTTCTCCATCTTCAGTGGTAACCATTCTTTCTTTTTGGAGATTTATTGAATACCATAGAACATCTATTTTAAAATTCCCCAATTCTGCTAAATTTTGCCATTTTATTTGATCATCTGCCATTCTTTCAGTATCTTACTTCCCATATTACCTTTGAAATGACTGCATCTGTCCAAGGTTTCCCTCAATTTTCTTCAACATCAACACCACCCTTCCCAATACCTGTTCTCCAACTCATAATGTCTTTTGTCTTTAGATATATCAATATTTTCTTAATAGGAGAAAGAGCTTTCTTCCACTTTCCAAAAGGAACTGTTCCACTGAGAGGCCAAATAGGCAACTGGTTAAGCCCAAAGACTCTAGGTCTGCAATCCCTATTGTCAAATCCTTGATTTACTGCTTGCTTGTGAAATTCTGGATAAATTACCTTATATGTCTGGGCCTCAATTTCTTAATGGGAGAATTTAACAATAGTGTTCACCCTTCAGTGATTTTTCTACTTGTAATTAGATAAATTAATCTATGTGAAGTACCGGACACTGGACTTAGTGTATATGTGAGATGTTGTACAATAACTATTTCCTAATTTTATTCTGTTGATTTAATTGCTGTGCAGACACTTTTTAGTTTAAAGTGGTCTTTTTAGTTTAATAAACCTTTTTATTTTTGCTTTTGTTTCTTCTGCTTTTAGTGTCATATCTAAGAAATATTGCCAAGACCAGTGTCATGAACATTCTCTGTATATATTCTTTTAGTTTTATAATTTCACTGCTTACAGTTAAGTTTTTAATTGATTTTGAGTTAATTTTGTGACTGATATAAGATAAGCATCCCATTTCATTCTTTTACACATAGATATTCAATTTGCCCAACACTCTTTGTTCTTCAGACAATAAATTTTTATGTGTATTTTTTGCATCCTTATTAAAAAACAGTTGACAGTGCACATAAAGCTATTGTCTGAGCCCTTTATTCTATTTCATTAGTTTATATGTCTCTCTTTATACCAATGTTATAGTGTTTTAATTACTGTACCTTTGTAATATATTTTGAAAACAGGAAATGTGATGCCTCCAGTTTTGTTCTTACTCAACATTGCATTAGCTATTCAGGTCTTTTGTGGTTTTATATAAGTTTTAAATTTTTTTTTTATGTCTATGAAAAATGCCATTGAGATTTTGGTAAAAGTTTTATTACATATATAAATAGCTTTATTAACACTGACAATTTTAAGTCTTCTGATTCATAAATAGATGTATTTCAATTGATCTGAGTCTTCTTTAATTTCTTTCATCAATATTTTGTTCTTAGTGTACAAGGCTGTTACTGCCTTAGTTAAGTTTAGTCTTAAAGATTTTATTTTAGTCCTTGGTGCCATCATAAATGTGATTATTTTCTTACAGTCTTTTTCGACAATTTTTTAACTTATAGATATTTAATTGATTTTTTTTGGTGTTGATTTTTTATCCTGCAAATTTATTGAATACTTTTTATCAGTTCTAACAGTTTTGTTTTTGTTTTGTCAAGTTTTTAGAGTTTTCTCTATATATAAGCCCTAGCATCTGTGAACAGAGGTAATTTTACTTCTTCCTTTCTGATTTGGATGTCTTTTATTTCTTTTTCTTGCCTAATTTCTCTGGCTAGGATTTCTAGTACTATGTTGACTATAAGTGGTGAGAGTGAGCATTCTTGCCTTGTTCATAATCTTAGAAAAAAATGTTTTCAGTTTTTAACTAGTGAATATAATATAAGTTGAGTACTTTTTGTATATGGTCTTTATCATGTTGAGGTAATTCCCTTCTATACATAGTATGGTGTTATTCATAAAACATTTTTATCATGAAAGAGTATTATTAAATGCATCTATTGAGATAACCATGTAGTTTCCATTCTCTACCCTCTTAATGTGGTATATCACATTATTGCTTTTTATATGCTGAACTACTCTTGTATCCCAGTGATAAATTTCACTTGGTCATGGTTTATAATCCTCTCTTAAAATCTCACGTGACAGGCCCCTTCAGGATAATCTCAGGAACAGTATTACATCAGCAAAATCTGCTTATCTTTTACATATAAAGTAAACTAACCATACACATAATTTCATCATATTTACAAGGAGGGAAAATTACAGGGCATGTACACCATTTGAGCTTTCTGACTACCACACTCAGACACATTTCTTTGGTAAAAAAAAAAAGAAGTAAAAATTGTTAAATCAATTTTAGTTCATATATTTTACCAAGGTAATTAACTCCATTATTACAGTCATTTTGTGACAATCAAAATTGTCTTGGGTTGTTGTTTTCTTTGTTTTGTTTTATTTTTGTACTTGTTTGTAGTAAATTATAGCACCTGGGATTCCAATTGTGATTGAAAGATGTATATTTTTTTTAGAATCCACATTTTTGTAATTCTAATCACATGAAAATATGAGTAAACTCAGAGTGTCTAAAACAATAACCATTAGCCACATATCTAAAACAATAACCAATAACCATTTAAATATATTAAAATTAAATAATATTAAAATTCAGTCCCCTGGTTGTATTTGCCACACCTTCATTACTTAGTAAGCATATGTGGCAACTGACTATTGCACATAGAAATACAGATATAAGACATTTCCATGCTCAGTTAGAGTTCTATTGCACAGCCCTGACTTAGATTCAAGGTTCTCACACTTTAGCTTGCCCTAGAATCACTTGAAAGGCTTGTTAAGCTGAATGCTCAGCCCATCCCAAAGTAGGACTAAGATGAGGTGTAAGAATTTGCACTTCTAAGAAGTTCCAATGTAAAATTGAAGTTGCTCCAATGGAAACCGCATTTTAAGAAACACTAATTTAGAGGTGTTGATTCATTTGCATGCACTTACAAAAATATAACTGTATTCTAAGGAATATAGGAATCATTCATCTAAACATGTGTTTTATAATAACAATCCTGATAGCAGAAAAAAACAATTGTTCTCAGTTAATAGTATTTTGCTACCACTCTCAGGTAAAAAAGGATATGAGCTATTATAATGATTTTAGTCTTTTTAGACAAACTTAATATTATGGTCAGAAAAAAATGTGCTCAATAAATAAAATTATTGTGTAAGAAACAGTTACATGTCTTGTCAAAAGTTCCCTGTGATAGAATAGAATGGTAGAATAATAATAAATAATGTGTTATTTAATGTTAATATATGTTATATCTAATAGACAAGATAATTCATTCAAATAAATTACTAAAATATTTATTCAAATACATTGCTTACTTTAGGAACAAGAACTATAATGGATAGTATCAGTTTTTTTCCCCATTTTAATTATATTCTACTTATATTTAAAACTAATTTGCCTATATATCAGATAGCAATTGAAAGAAACCATGTCAAAGTATTTTATAATAAGAATTTTTTAAAAGTACTGGCTATCAGTGGTTCAATAGTACTCTGAGAAAAAGTCTGAAAATACCCTTCAGAATTTTAAAATTCTAAATACTAACATACATGTATTAGTTGTTCATATGATTTTATTTATTTTAGTGATAACCCTTTAAATTATGTGTATTGATGAAGTTTTAATGTTGTAATCTTTTTTCACACAGTGTGTGTGTGTGTGTGTATATATATATATATATATATATCATATGTGAAAGACAATGCAAGAGTGAAATTACTCATGATATATTTTCTACATATTCCCTAGTGTCTTGTTTTAGAAATGGTTTTGTATTTTCCCCTATTATATACCCTAATTTTATATAAAAGAAGTGGAAATCAAGAATTAATAAATTAAAAATAGACATATCACTCCATTAAATTGCCATATATCACTCTACTACAATGTATTTATAATAAAAAATTGTCTAAATTTATATTTGCACTAGAAATATATATGTATATATAAAATATTCCTATGTCTTAATGATAAACATATTTTAATTATAGTTGCTCTAATTTCAATAACTGAAATTGCATGTTTCTTATCAGACTTTCTCTTGCTTTCTTGGCAAATATACTACCAATTTAAAAAATTGCTATGTATTTCATTTAAACATAATTCCTTCCTCCCAAAATGTCAACAAATTGAAAGTCTTTAGACATGGTATATCCACTCAGAAATCACATTTTTTCTTCTTAGCAAAAATATTAGGTATAGCCACATGTTACAACATGTGGCTATACCTAATATAACCTCCATGTCATTCGCTCAAGGAGTAATATCTCCTCAAATAGATTCCTCATTGATTCTCTCATGCTGCTTTCCTTCCTTCAAATTTCTGTAGTGAAAGAATCTTCATGAAACAACAATTTCATCATGCCACTCCCTTCATTATTAATGGCTCCTGATGAGCCTCGTGTATATGTATTTCACACCCATTAATATGTAATTGTGTTTATAGATATATACACACAAATTTAATACCAATTATAAATATTTGTATTCAAATTTACTTTAATTTATCCTTTGGGCTTATACACAGGCTAACCTCTGTTCCAAAACTTCCTCTTGTAATTTTCTTTCCATAATTACTCTTTTATCAAGAAATAGTAATTTGAGACAGAATCAGCAACCCAGAGAAACTTTATACTCAGACATTCACACCTAAGTCAAGAAAATGAGGGGCAATGTCACTAAAATGGATGCTAATCAGCCTCAACATAAAAATTAGGTCAAGCTTTATATTTTTAACAACTTCATCAGCTTTTCGTTTTATCTCAACTTTATTGAGATATGATTGACATATAACATTGTATAACTTTAAGGTGTACAACCTGTTGATTGCATACATTTATATATTACACTGTTATACCAGGTTAGTGTTACTAACACCTCCATCTCATTACGTTATTACCTTCTCACATGATGAGAATCTTTAAGACAGGGGTGGGAACCTTTTTTCTGCCAAGGGCCATTTGGATATTTATAACATCACTTGTGGGGTCATACAGAATAATCAACTTAAAAATTAGTCTGCTACATTTGGTGATACATTTAATTAATTCACCCCTAATGTGATGGCTGGAGCTGCTTCTCTTTGGTGAGGCATGTGATGTTACCTGCTTTTCCAGATTTGGGTCGGTCAGTCTGGAACACAGTCAACTCTTTGCCATGTTTGTTTCATGCAAAAGAACTGTTCATAGCAGGAAGTTGTTCCAAACACAGATGTATATTTCAATGCATGTCTCCTCAAAGTGGGAAATTCATCATTGCTTATGCAATGTTTATAGAACTCAAGTAGTGGGAGGTTGTAGTACCAGCTTTCAGATCATCATGGCTTTGCAGCTGAATTATTTTGTGTTGTAGGTTATCTGGCACATCAGCTGGTTCCACATTGAACAGTATAGCAAAGATGTTCTATTCCATTTGTTTACTTTTCATGTTCTTGAATCTTTAAAATGCCTCAATTAGTTCCACACATACACCAACATATTCAAGTGTTATAAAAGGCTTTTGTCTTTCCACAGTGGGGAAATGCACTTTACACTTTCCACAGCCTTAATTTAGCTTCAAATGATTTCATGTTTGAAAACAGGGAGTTGAGAAGCTGGTTGGGGTCCTGCAACTTGACGTTCATCTCTGAGAGGTCCTTGGTAATGTCCATCAGGAACGCTAAATCACACAGCCACTTGCTATCATTGCGTTCCCTGACAGGTTTTCCCTTCAGCTTGACTTCATCCTGCAGTTTGTAAAACCTCATGAACATGTTCCTGTGACTCGGCCACCGCACTTCACAGTGATAAACAAGATCATCCTATTCAGAGTCAAGGTCATTCAGTAACTCCTTAAACTGGCGGTTGTTAAAACCTCTGCTTTTGACAAAATGTATACATGACACTACTGTTGACATCACATTGTTGAGCTACAAGAGACTCTCTTGGTGTATGATGCAATGGCATAGAATTAAATAACTTGGATCAAGACTCAGACGATTCAATTCTTTCTTGACAAATGCAATTAACCCTTTTTGCGAGCCAACCATGGCTAGAGCTCCATCTGTAGTAAAGCCATTTAACTTACAAATCTTAGCTCAAGTTTTTTCATTAATAAAACAAGGAAGTCCTCACCTCTTGTAGTGTCACGCATGGCTTCCAGAAACAGCAGTTCCTCTCACATGTCAAACTCTGCAGTTATCCACGAACGAAAACGGCCAGTTGGGCAGTATGTGTTATGTCTGTTGTCTCATCACAAGCCAGAGAGAAAAATTAGAAATCTGCAGAATTCTTCAGTGTCTTTTCAATATCTTGTGCTAAGTCAGTAATCAGATCTGAGACGGTTCTCCGAGACTAATACTCTAAAACAATTTGACTCTGTCTGGTGCTAACAACTCTGCAGCAGCCACCATGCACTCTTTCACAAACTCTCCCTCTACATCAGGCCTCAGCTTCTTTGCAATTAACTCTCTCACTACCGAATTCATCTGAATAACATTGTCTCTGTCACAATGAAGGCCTAGTGAAAGCGTCTTGTTGTGATACCAAACTCCACTGAAGAGGTTTGATTTTACCCAGACACATTTGGCCTTTCTATTCATTGAGTTTAGCCTGTTTTGAGCTGTACTTATGCTCTAATTTTTTTTCCTTACTGCTAATGCATTGGCATAAACTAGGCACACAGGTTTTTTGACTTCAACAAAAAAATAATCATTTGTCCATTTCTCTTGGAAAGAACAATACACTACATCAACTTTTCTTTGTAATTACCATTTGTAGGATGTCACACCACTTAAGTTTAATAACCATCCAGTGTGGGTGTCATGATAATTTTGCTTTGGTTGCTTTTCTAATTCTGCATCTTGGGTTTGGAATATATCCATCCAACACTCATGTCATTGCCTCTTGAGATCTTTTCTGTGTATTGTACTTTCCTTAATCTTCATTTGAGATTCAGTTTTTGCGAGGATTGTTGATTGTGGACATGGGGAGAAAGGGTGGATTGGAGTAATTGTCTGTGTCAACAAACACGTCGACAACATCATCGACAATTATCAGAAGCAAGGTCATCAGAGTTGCAAGGAATCATCTTATCATCTCTCATCCCATCATCACCGGATCACTGTAGTTTCACCAGTGTGCTAACACTTTCACAATGTGTACACTCCTGCCTGGCACTGACTGTCCTCTGAGTCACCAAACTACAGGCACATGGGCCACGGGCAGTCAATAGGAAATATACATGTCTGTCTCGTCACATACTCATATATGTCCTGTCTATCTCATAATGGACATTCTTTGTTGTCCTTCAAAATTTACATTATTATTATGATTGACTTAATATAAATTTTATGCTTCTGTGAAAAAACACTTAGATTTATTAAATTTCTAGTTCCACCAGCAGGTGCCTTGGCAGGGTCAGACCAAATGATTTCACAGGCCTCATACAGCCCATGAGCTGGACGTTCCCCACCCGGCTCTAAGAACTACTCTCTGAGCAGCTTTCAAGCATATAATACAGTATCAGTTTTTGTTTTGTTTTGTTTTTAACCCTGAGGATATTTTTCCATTGCTCTTTCAGATCTAGTAGAAGAGAGAGAGACAAAGAGAAAGAGAAAGAGAAACAATGATGTGAAAGAAACACATGGATTGGTTGCCTCCCGCATGACCCTTACGGGGTAGTACGGTTGTCTTTAATCACAATGTGTGCAATAGATCTTCTGAACCTACCTCTTCCAACTGAAAGTTTGCACTGTGACAAACAGCTCCCCATTGCCCCCACCCCCCAGCCTCTTATAATCACCAATATACTTTCTGTTTCTATGAGTTTGGGTTCTTTAGCTTCCACACTTAAATGAGATCATACAACATTTATCCTCAGTGTCCACACTGTCGTTCGGCCCATTCACAGCTGAACAGAACTGGAAAGTGGATTGAGCTGAGGTTTACCTGTTTAATCAAGACAGGTGCACAGACACACAAATCACTGAGAGCATTAAGGGGTCCTTCTTCAAGAAGCTTCTGCTGTCAAGCCTGAGGAGGAAATAAAGTGATGACAGCAGAGGGCTAATGACTTGAAGAAAGGTGAAGGTGAGGGCCTAGCCACCAAGCACAGAAGAAGGTCAGAGTATTTGCTGAGGAAATGACAGAGTTAATAAAAACCAAATATTTTACTCATTATATTCTTGGGATTACCTATCCTTGTAATCTTTGCATCTTGGTTCTTTCTCTCAATTCCCCTAGCTTTTTTCACATTCTCTCTGAGCTAAACAACAAAAGCATCATAAATTTATCCTCAGTATTGGCAAATGCAAAATTACATCACTAGAATTATATTTCGGTTGAAAGCATAATGATATTACAAGGCACACAATATCTTTGAATACTTTCTTCCTGTTAAGCCTAATTATCTGTGAGATAAGGAAATGGTAAAATAACTATCTTCTAGCTATTGGCTTTTGGAGTAATCATTTACTGAAGATCGCATTCTGGAATGAGAGCATTGACTCCATATATTGATGTTATGTTTATTTTCTGTTTTACTTTTTCCAAGGAAATGTTCTAATTTTAATTTCTTTCCTGTATCAGATATTTCATAAACTGCCAATGGCTATAAAAGGATGAAGTTAATCAGACAAGAAATACATTCTTGCCCTGGCCAGTTTGGCTCAGCGGTTAGAGCGTCGGCCTGCGGTCCAGAGAGACCCAGGTTCGGTTCCCGCTAAGGGCACGTACTTCGGTTGCAGTTTGTCCCCGGCAGCCACTCGATGTGTCCCTTCACGTCGATGTTTCTCACTCTCTCTCCCTTCCTCTCTCTCCCTCCCACTCTATCTGTACAAAAAATGGAAAAATATCCTATGGTGAGGATAAAAAAAAAAAAAAAAAAAGAAATACATTCTTTGGTGTGTTGTATTCTAAAGTATTTAGTATTTATACTTGGCTTATAATTCAATACTCAAAGTAATGTCTACAAAAATGCATATATTTTAACCACACAATATCTAATTGTCATGTTTAAAATTAACAGTAAAAACTTCAAAATATACAGCACCTACATATAATTTTAATATGTTAGACATCTTTTTAAGAGAACACATATATAGTATCTTATAAAACAATTATGAAAGTTCATATAATCCAGAAGATGGTGCTGTTTACATTTCTACTGCAGGTTGGAACTGCAGAGAAACAATTTATTTCCCATTCAGCCTTTGATGGGTTGTAAATTATTGAGCATACCTTTGCAATAAGAACAGTTAATGTAGCTTTGCTCTTGAGGATTTCACATTTACAAATAATTTGCATAACATTTCCACATGCGATATTAGAAAATGTACCACTTCACAAGCAGTCCCGCATTAATGGAAGCTGATCAGTTGCAGCTCTCCTCGTTATCTTCTGCCAGGAGCACACGCAAATGTGAAAATACATATTAGATAAAAGACCTATTCAATTTTCTGGTTACTTCTATGGATATTAAAATGCAACATGCAGACTATTAAAGTGGCGATGACTCTTATTTAATGGAAAGTGAATATTTTCTTCCATATAGTGAGCGGTTTTATAGTAACTTTTGGGGACATGTCAATTATGTACTATCTAGGCACAAAAGCTTTAGCCAGTTAACATAGATCAATGAGATATATGGTGCTTAATAAAATATTGGCCCTATTGCACTTCATCTGAAGTTTAATAATAGCACTTGCACACAATCTTATAATTGCATATAGTACTTTGGGAAGGAGCTAGGAAGGCCCACCATGTGCATTTAGCAAGACCGACACTTGCAATACTTGCGAAAGTCATGTTCACAAAAAAGGTCATGATCTCAGGAGCAAAACAAATAATGGACACTTAAACATAGCTTTTCCAACATCTTTAGCAGCAAATTGACATCAAAAGACTGGATAATAAAACTACATCAATTTTTCTAGAATAGACTAAATTTTAACTAAGTATTTTAATGTGGAATAAATGTTATGATCTAGAGGACTAAACTAATAATAACATTTTTATTAAGAGTGGGGAAGTTTGCATGGTTTGAGTGAACTTCACTTATACCAATTATAGGATAATTTACATAAATGATGTTTAAAGTAGGTGAAAAGAAAAATCAACATAGACATATTATTTTGTTGATAGAGACACCCACCAGGAGCCAAAAAAAAAAAAGCTGACCTGTTATATGGTTCTTTCTGAGGAGAGGAAATTTGGGTGCAGCGATGTGGAAGTGAAGAATGATTAATTATTTACATTCTCCCTTATTTGCCACTCTTGCTTTTTTAAAACACATTGCTATATTTCTTGTATAAGAGATAAAAGGTGTTCCTGGGAAAATCACAACAGACTTTAAAGATTGGTCAGAACAATATATCACAATCATTAGGAGTGTTTTTTGTTTGGTTGGTTTTGGTCTTTTTTCTAGCTGTTGTATGTTATTTTTCAAAGACCATTCCTGGGCTTCCCCCCAAGAGTGCTGAGTCAGACTCTCAGGGTTGGCCCTTGGGAGTCTGGATCTTTGACAAGCTTCTCAAGTAACTTTGATTCACATGGCAAAGTGTGCAGACTCCTGCAGTCTGAAGCTGAAGGAGTCCTGCAGCCACATAGACCGGGGGCTACCAGGTCTCAGTAACACAGGGCAACATACTGATATAAACAAGCAACATTTTTGAATAAAACAACCAACTACATAGAAGACTTATGGATTTGATCCCTTTATAATTTAGATAAGACAGGCTTTTAGCAGGACATGTCCTTTTACCAAATGACTTTGTTATTTTTCTTTTTCCTGAATTACAAGAAGCTTAATGCAACAATTAGTTATCTATTTCATTTTCGTAGATCCTTTTCCCCAAGCAGTAGTTCTAAGATTTAACTTGCCTAGAGCAAAAATCTAAGGAATATAGTTGCAGCTGGTGTTCCTGATGACAGTAATTTAGGTAAATAGTCAGTGCCTCTGGAAATATAATTGGGCTTCTTCATGCTCTTTGATAAGGTCTTTGCTGAACTAATTTGCAGATTCTATGTCTTTTCTAGAATTTATAAATTAAAAGTTCTTGGAGATATGTATATATTACTTTTGAATGTTAAAATATTAAAAAAATATTCTTTTGAGCATGATAATATTCTGTTTCTAAAGGTTAAAAGTGTTTGCAGAAAAGAAATTATTTGAAAAGAAACCATTTAATCTCATCAACTTTTTTGATATTTAAAATATCCTTTCTTTTATTGTATCTATGTTTTTTAATGTATATAATTAAGTGCTCACCCATTTTTAAACAAACACAAAGATATTCTAAAAATTGCTGTCAATATAGAGATGTTGCTGGAAGTAATTGTATTAATTAATTCAGTCCCTGCATAACTATTTAATGATATAATTCCTTACTGAGTAATAACCCTATTCTTATTTTGGATGGTTTGCACAAAAACAGTGCATCAATATATATCTTTGTAGGTACTTGATACAATCTTAAGAAAAATCACATACATCCAAAATATAACTTTTGGAACTTATGAACTGAATCTCTACTCACAGATTTGTATGAGAACAACTATTCCATATAGAAGATAAAATGAGATTTTGGCTATATTCTTAAAATTTGACTATAAACTATATAGACTTGTTTTGGCAAAAAGTGTGATTTAATGATCTACATCATTTACTTATTAAAAGGCATACAGAGTATTTAAACGTTTTTTAAATGTGACCTTTGGAAGGAGTGGGGAATCATATAACTAATGTTTTATCTCTGGTATTTCAATTTCCTGCATGCATAGTATAATTTAATATCTACTTTCTATTTGTAAAATTTCATTTTCTATTTTACATTTTGCTTACTTTTACTGTGATATGACTGTTAAATGCTTACTTGTCTCTCAGTTTTGAAGCACTGAGATACATAAGAATTAAAACTGTAATGATAATGATAAAGGAACTGGGCCTTTTGGTACCATCTATGGTGTGTGTGCATGTGTGTGTGTGTGTCTGTGTGTGTGTAAATAGGCAGGACCTCCTATACTACTGTCCCACAAACAGTCTTTGAACAAATATTGTACTGCCTTTATATTTTTATTTGTTTGTGCTTTGGGGTCAGACTTTGAAGAGATGGTTCCAAGGCTATAAAAAACAGAAAACTCTTGCTCTAAGATATTATTACAAATGCAACATCACAAATGCATTCAAGTGCCTCTGATTCTGCATTGTAAAAAATTATTGCTGAACACTGGCTTGCTTTTCTTCTTTATTGTATGCCTTATCTTTCCTTTTCAATTATTCATAGTCTCCTAAGGACCACTTTCAGTATAAAATAGTATCTATGGGAGGTAAAAACAGCAAGAAATATATTTCTGAATGAATTACAATGAAATATCTATTTAGGCATTTAAGTATGTGTGGCCAACATAGAGGAAGATAAATGAATGTATTCAATAACTCTTTTACCCAACAGTTTTTTGGTTATAGCCTGTTTTAACCTTCTAATTTTCTCTCTGGGATGTGTGTGTGTGTGTGTGTGTGTGTGTGTGTGTTTCCCCCTCCCCTTTCTTTTTAATGTTTTCATTGAATTTTTAGAGAGAGGAAGGAAGAGAGAGGTAGAAACATTGATGTGAGAGAGAAACTTTGATTGGCTGCCTCCTGCACGCCCCCTAATAGGGATGGAGCCTGCAATCTGGACAAGTGACCTGACTGGGAATCAATCTGGGACCTCTCAGTCTATGGACCAACAACTCAAGCCACTGAGTCACACCAGCCAGGCTGTTTTATTTTCTTTTATGTCCAATTTACTTTTATATTATATAATTTAATGCAAGTTGAATGTCTTTGTTTCTGTGTATACTTCTTTCTTTCTATTATATTTAGCAATATTTTGAAGCTATTTAAGATATTTATAGTCCATTTTGTTTTTGGACCATCCATTAAAAATATATGCCACTTACTTGCTCTCTCTCGCTAATCTCTAAAAATATTTTTTGGAATATATACAGCTTTTTACCCTGCTATTCTGAAAATAAAGTTCTCCCCTAATGAATAATCAAAAGAACAACTTGATTATTATTTGTAAATTATTTTAAGCATACAAAGAAATATAGAAAATAGTATACAAAAAACTTATGTATTCACACTCAAAATATGGTTAGGTTGATTTTATTTGTAGATATACTGATACAGATAAATTAACTTTCTCCCAATCACAATATTTATGTGTTATAGTTAACATTTTCTATAAAATCATTTGTCTTTTTAAAATGTATTTGGAGATCAAATATCTCCTTATAAGAAATTTTATTATTTTTAAATTCTGAAGGAAAAAAAAAACCAGAAAATATTACATACATAGCTTCTCTATTATAAGTTTGCTCTCATCACATAGAGCCTGTATATGGCTAATATTAATCTAATCTAGCTAACACAAAAATACAGGATAGTTTTTTTGCCTGTTTTTTTTTATTTTGTTTTTCCCATAGCCTTATAGAAAATTGCAGTGATTGTTTCTACATCTCTGAAGCAATTCTAAATAATAAAAAATGTGTATGGTTTGAAATAAAAATAAATGTAAATTTTGTGTATTTCAACACTTTTGTTTTAATGGTAGAAGAATCTGAATCTCAGAAAGTTTTATTCTTCAACCCAGAGGCAAGAACTTTATTCATGATGTAAGTTACTACAAACAATTGTACCACTTTTGAGGCTGGACCTTGTCCCAAAATAATCAAAAGAACAATTTAGAAAACCACACAAATGCGAGAAAATCGAGGACTGCTATTTTAGTCTGTCTAGTATGTGGCTTGTGAATTGCAGGAGAAATAAGCAGGAAAACCATGAGGACTTATTGGCCACTGAGGTGCTTTTGAAGCATATGATACAATGATGGTTGTGTCAATGCCGACATCGTCACTGAAATATTTCTCTTTTTTTTATGGGGAAACAAAACCTTCAAATTGAAAGAAAAGGGTTATGTGGCCTTTTGCAGACACCCTGATGCAACTTTTGATATATACCTACAACTAAGAGGGGTATAAGAAAAGGTGACAATCTTTTCTAAAGATCAAGATATTGGTACAATAAAAACTAAAATTGAGATATAAGTAATTAAGATACAGTTTTATTTTATAAATATGAATCCTGCAGACATGGACTAAGAACCCTGGAGTTCCATTCCCAGTTAGAATGCAATCCCAGGTGTGCAACTGCCTAGCTGTACAACTGTACCCAAATTGTTCAGTCTGTTTCAGCAATTAAAATGATCTCCCTTCTAAGTTTATTCTGGGTATTCAATGGGTTAAAAATATAAATTGTGCCCTGGCCGGTTTGGCTCAGCAGTTGGAGCCTCGGCCTGCGGTACAGAGAGACCCGGGTTCGGTTCCCGCTAAGGGCATGTACCTCGGTTGCAGTTTGTCCCCAGCCCTGGTTGGTCGTGCGGGTGGCAGCCACTCGATGTGTCCCTTCACATCGATGTTTCTCTCTCTCTCTCTTCCGCTCTATCTGAACAAAAAATGGAAAAATGTCCTTGGGTGAGGATATATATATATATATATATAAATTGTTTGGATAGTTATTGGGCTTTGTAAATTCCTTAATAAAGTTTAAATATTATCCAAATACAATGTTTGATCACAATCTCTCTTTTACGTCCATGACACGTCTGTTCTGCTATGATCTTGTCAAGGTGCGGGCTCAACACGTTCACACCACTGAGGATTTTAAAAATAAAAGAAATGTAAGAAAAATCCATATTTCTAATGGATAAAAGGAAGAACAAGGGAGTTTCTATGTGTCCTACCTGCTTTTCTTGTGCCATGTGGCAAAACACAAAAACCAAACCAAACAAAAAAAAAAAACACAATGTGTATCCACGCACTAGAAAAGTTCTTTATTCCTCACCTCACTGGCCATGATGGATGTACCTGATTTTTTAGCATTTTATAGAAATCACTTCCCCTTTAACCCTGTCTGTGGTACATGTTCTATGTTCTTACTTCCTACTTCAGAATCTTCACTTTTCTCAGAAGGAACAGAGTTGAATCATCCATCAATTAAAAAGCTGCCCACAAGATTGTTATCTTGCTTTTGGCCCTGGGCAAGACTCTTACGATACATTAAATCCATTCCGGGAAATACTTGAAGGATCTAGATTTCAGGCCAAAGATCTCTCTGAATATTGGCCATCTGTCAAGCCTTTGTTTGTCTACAAAGTGGCTGGATTGATAAACTGTCACTAAGAGTACAGCTTAGAACTGAGAGACTGACCGCAGCGTCACCATGGGAATAAATGTGTGGGAACACGAAAGGACGGGGTGCACGCGTTAGAGCCGTTTTGAGGACATCATAAAGTTCCGAATCTTTACTCAAAACAAAAACGCTGTCTGCCTTTTATTATTTTGACAGCAAGGTAAATTTTTTTCTCTCAGTGTTTAATAGGGTAAGAAAATGTATGATTGGATATTAGCCTTGCCCATCGCTACCACTTTCAGAAAGGATATAAAATCAGAGATCAATATATCTTCTTGTTTGAAAATTATATTTTTCTGAAGAAAGTCAGTTGTAAGAGAAACAAATTCTGCATATTCCTTACATACTCCACAACTTCTGAAATAAAGAAATAAAACGAGAGGTAGAAATGAGGAAGCAAGAGAGAGAAAGTTAAAAGAAGAAAAAGAAAGGAAGGAAGGAAGGAAGGAAGAGGTGGAAGGGAGGGAGTGAGGGAGGGAATAAAAAACATTCCCATTTGCAAAGCATATAAACACGTGAGGATAAAGGATGATTATTTTAAGTTTAATATAAGCTTGTCCTGGAGAGTTTGGCTCAGCGGTAGAGCATCGACCCATGGACCAATGAGTCAGGGATTCAATTCCAGCCAAGGGCGTGTACTTCAGTTGTGATTTGTCCCCGGCCCTGGTCGATGCTGTACAGGAGGCAACCAGTAATGTGTCTCTCTCACATCAATGTTTCTCTCTCTCTCCCTTGCTCTCCCTCTCTCTCCCTCCCACTCTATCTGAAGATAAACGGAAAAATATCCTCGGGCGAGAATTAAAAAAAGATTAATATAAGCTTAATATTATTTTAACTAGAGAATAAAGGGACATTAAAATGTTTTGTTACCAGTTTCTCTGTTTGGTGTCCTAAAATATATTCATTTTATAATAAACATTAAGCCTAAACCAAAAAATAGTCATAGCTCTTTTGAAATATCCTGAATTCAATTAGCAAACAATATGAGATAAGGAAACGAATGTTCAACCAGATCAATGACCAGGACTTAGCAAATCCTCCATTATAGAAACAAAGCAGACAATACTAGTCCTCACTGTTACAACTCTATTTATTTGTCAACAATCCACACTAATCTGCAAACACCACTTGTCTAGAACTGGACAAATTGGACATTTCAAGTAGAGAATGGAGGCAAATAACTCTCAGCTTGTCTGATTACAAAATAAAGAAGCAAATTCACTTAGCTCAGGAAAAAAAAAAACTGTTTTATAATATAATGAATGAGAGAAGTTGCAGAAGTCCCTGTTTTTAATGTCCACTTGCCAGTTATCTCATTTAAACTGGGGCTTCTTCCTTCCCCAGGATATCAATAAATAAATATTAATAAACACTCAGGGTAGGTTTGCATTGATTTTTGCTTTTGTTGCTTATTATTTTATAACTTTCTCTGCAAGGGCGACAGCATACTAATGAGCCAATATAATGTATTGTTTTCCATGAAACACACACATATACATATACCCACGCATTATTCTGCTTGCTACCACTTTCTTCTGCTTTCCATTAAAACAAAAATGCCACAGGAGAGATACCATTACTCAATGTATTTACCTTCACTCTGGCCATTCTCTGTTGAGCACTGAATCAACCCTGAACTACAACACAAGACTAAAACTTTTATTATAAAGGTTATCAATGACTTCAAGTCACCAAAGATAAATGTCAGTTCTCAGTGCCTGACCGGTGTGGCTCAGTGGATTGAGCGCTCTCTAATAATAATAATAAATCAATAAAAACATATTTCAGCCCAGCTGGTGTGGCTGAATGTCACTGGTTGAGTGTCAACACATGCACTAAGAGGTTGTCAGTTTGATTTCTGGTCAGGGCACATGCCCAGGTTGTGAGCCCAATTCCCAGTGGAGGTCATGCAGGAGGCGGCCAATCAATGTTCTCTCTCATAGATGTCTCTCTCTCTCTCTCTCCCTCTCCCTTCCTCTCTCTCTAAAACTCAATAATAAAAAATAAAAAAAAAAAAACACTAGAAAAAAAACATATTTCAATATTCATCTCTATCAACCTATATAAATCTGATGGAGTTGCCCACATTTTCTTTGCAACATTTATTTTTCTTGGATGCTGAAATAACACTCTCCTTTGGTTCTAATACTTTTCTGGGTGTACTCTCTCAAATACCTTTGTCAAATACCTTTGTTAAATTCTCTTAATTTTTCCAACATTTTAATTTTACAGTCTCCCAGCAGTCAATTATTATAAGTCATATTTCTATCTATACTTATATTCTAATTTGTCTTTTTTAGTATCATGGCTTTAACTATTATTATAGTGTTTTCCAACAAATTACCAAAAGGTGAGTTGTTTAAAACAATACGAATGTATTCTCTCACAGTTCTGAAGGCCAAGGTCTGAAATCAAGGTGTTAGCATGGCTGCATTTTATCTTTTTTAGCTTTTGGCAACTGTAACCATTCCATGACTTGTGGTTGCATGACCCCAACCTCTGCCTCTGTGGTCATACCACCTCTTTCTTTAAATGTTTGCTCTCTGTGTGTCTCTTCTAAGTGCACTTGTCATTGGATTTCTGACCCACTTTGATAATTTAGGATAGGTTTTGTTATCTTACTATATTTAACTTAAATACATCTGTAAAGAAACTTTTAAAAAATAAGTTATTATTCACAGGTTTCAGAGATTTCACTGGCTCCAGTGCATATCTTATTGGGTATCATTTTATGGCCTATCTTAATTATCTATAGACTAATAGATGTCTATAGATTAACCCCAACATGTAATTTTCCAACCCAGACACCTTCCATGAGAATTAGAGATAGTTTTCAGATACTTGGCTGACATCTCTTTGTGTGACATTCATAGGTAACTCAAGGAAAGCAACAACAACAAAACCTACTACCTAGCTTTATCAGTCAGGGTTCAACCAGACAGGCAAACCAGAAGACATGTAATAAGAGACATATTGCAAGGAATTGGTTTATACAATCTTGGGATGTGACAGGAAATTTTCCAAATTATAGGGCAAGCTCTAGGGGCAGGCTCAGAACACAAGCTGAAGCTGCTGTCCAGAGTGGAATTTCTACATCAGGGAAGACTTCGCTCTGCTTTTTAACTAATTGGATTTAAACCTAATTGAGTCTCAGGCTCACTGAGATTATGTAGGATATTGTCACTTTCTTGAAGTCAAATGATTATGAACTTTAACCACATCTTCAAAATACCTTCAGAGCAACACGAAGATTAGAGTTTAATTGAATAATTTGTGCCTATAACCTAGTTCAATGAACACATCAAAGAAAACATCACATCACCGCTCAATCTGTTTATTATTAAATCCACCCAAACTCAGTGTTTTAGAACTCTGTCTTTCTGTTCCTTAGGCTAAAAACAAACGTTATCATGCTTGACACTTGTCTTTTTCTCACATCCAAATGTGTCATTAGCAAAATATAATTCAGAAATGTTCAACTTCTCAGCATCTCCATTAATACCTAGCTAGTCCAGGAACTATAATTGCTCTCTTGAATTATTTCTATGCCTTTTTAATGGTCTACAAAGTCCCACAGATTATACTGTGCTCAGCAGTTATAACTCTTCCCAGTGATTTTTACCCTTTGGCTCAAGAACCTCTTTGGATGCCTGTTTTACTCAACACAAAACCTCTGAACTAAAGTCCTGCCTACCTTCTTCCCAAACTAACTAAATCTGACCATATCATGTTAACATTTTTTTCTTCCCTACATGTTAATCTCTTACCTCATACTTTATTTTTATAAATGATTTATCCTGGCATTTATATATAGAATTGCTTAGCACTATATCTCTCAAATCTAGAATAGAGTCATAAAATTATTCTAGTTAAAACTCCAGTCCTAGAAGAGTATGTGTTCAAAATAAATATTTTTCAAATAAAATAATCAAACACCACGTAAAGTCATAAGATGGGAAATACACTCACTTATGTAACGTTTTATACCACATTTACCCTGGTCTAATTAGACAATCACACAACATGGCAAGAGTACAGTATTCCCCATGCCCTAGCATAGGCTTATTTTGTCACTAAAGTTCGATAGCTGATATTTTCTTATTTTTAGAGAATTTAAAAATTAGTATTGTCTTAGTGTTTAATATAAAATAAGTGTGTCTCTTTTTGTATGCTTTACAGATATAATTTATAGACATATAATATAAAACATATTCATGCTTTTGTAAAAAACTATTAAGAAACATTAGTTGATTTTTGACTTGCATTTTAAAATAAATCACACCATGAGACAATAATGTAAATTTCTCTTTGAATATACAAGACATTTCAGTATTCACAGTGACTTTAGGCATTATGGAAATGTTAATACTTCTTTCTGCACTATGTTTTGCATCTTAGACATTTTTATGTAAGAAATTTAAAGTAGTCAATAGGTAATTTTTATAACATTTACACATATATCTGTAAGTAGAAAATTAAAGTACTATAATTTATTCTTTAAAAATAAAACCAAAGCCTCATCCATCCATTCATCAAGTTCACTGTCTATATAAAATTCTGTTCATGGATAACCCTGTACACCTCTCTCCATGGGTAGAGATGGGTAAAATGAATGATGTAAGTGCTGTGGTAAACACCAGATTATGTGTTATGGTGAAAAATACAGGATATAAAAGAGATAAACTGTGCAAAGTGTGTTGTTATTTTATGTAAAATGATCAGGGAAGGCTTCTCAGGGGTGACATAAAGTGGGAACCTCAAAGAAGTGAGAGATTGAAACAACACAAATCTGGGGTCAAGAACATCAAGGAGACCAGTGTGATTAAAGGGAATATTCAAAAACAGTACCAGGAAATGAAATCAGAGAAGTTGCAAGAGGAGATCTCGATCATGCAATGCCTTGAAAGTTCTTTTCAGGACTTGCATTTGATTTTGACAGGTGATCAAAAGCTATTGGATGTTTTTGAGAACTGAATGACTTGATATCTCTTACATCTTGAAAGCAAACTAGATGCTGAGACAGGTATAAGATAGCACGGTAGAAGCAGGGAGACTTCTTTGACTATTGGCTTAGAGCAGGCTGCAATGAATCACTTCTATGGGACAGAAGACAATATTGTACTTCATATGATCATACTGCCACTTTTTAATACATTTGTTATTTTTTATAATTTTCAGTCTTAAAATACAAATGCACTGTTTGATCAATTATATTGAATCACAATAAGTGACACTTCAAAATTTATTAAATACCCACACTGATGTGGTTAATAAACTTTCTATTTCTGCATATATTAGTAGGTTAATAATTCAAAATAGTAGTTATTATACAAAATCAGGAACAATTTTAAATGCTACTTTGTACAGGAACAGAGCAGCAGATTTATTACTACCGACTTCTTGGTATACAGTGAAATCACATTGCCACTGAATTTGATGTTATAAGTTATATTTTAAATGAATACATACAAATTATTAGAGTGGCTAGGGGAATAAACTGATAAATGAATAAATTTTTTTCACCATCACCAAATTTCCTCATTGTGTTCAAGTACTTTAGTGGTCTCTAAGCTGAGTACATTCTTTTGTAATCACAACTTATTTGGCTGTATTAAAGGTTTACTTTGGTTTCCAAAAATACTAATATTGAATAAAAGAAATGTACTCTCACTCATATCCTTCCAGAATATGAAGTACTCCTTGAAAATATCTAAATGTGTTTACAAGTTGCTTTAAAATATTTGAATTAACAGGACATCACTAAAAATAACTGCTAAGGGCAGAAATGCTATCTTTATGCCCTGAGAGAATTAATCTACACTTTAAAACTCTAAAGATGTTTCTGAATAATTTCTTTTTCTTTTTCTATGGTCAAGTGTTTAATTGGTGATCCACCAGAGAATATACTTTTCTATTTTTTAAAAAGAACAAAGCATTAAATTTTTATAAGTTGCAGTGAAGGAACTTGTTCATAATGACTTCAGAGCGAATAGGATAAGGATACTTCAGAAGGGCAAACAGAATTTTCTCTAAACTTGAAGATTTCTCTTAAGATTTTTCTCTGAAGAAGTTTATTTTTCCCTGAATTGCTTATGCAAGTGAGCTGAGATTGTTAAATAGATTCTCTTTTGCACTAACAAGGATACATAAATACTAGGCTTATTATGGTTGCCAATAAGTAATTATATTTAAACCCTGGCCAGTTTGGCTTAGCAGTTAGAGCATTGGCCCGCAGACCAAAGAGTCGCGGGTTCAATTCCAGTCAAGGGCATATACCTTGGTAGTGGTTCAGTCCCCGGTCCCCAGACCTGGTCAGGATCATGTGGGAGGCAACTAACTAATGTGTCTCTCTCACGTTGATATCTCTCTCTCTTCCTTCTTCCCACTCTATCAAAGGATAAATGGAAAAATATCCTTCAATGAGAATTAAAAATAATAATAATTATTATTATATTTAAGCCTAACCGGTGTGGATCAGTGATTGAACTTCGACCCATGCACCAAGAGATCACCGGTTCTATTTCTGGTCAGAGCACATGCCCAGGTTGTGGGCCAAATCTCCAGTGGGGGCATGCAGGAGGTGGCCAATCAAAGTTCTCTCTCATCAATGTTTCTATCTCCCTCCCTTCCTCTCTCTCTAAAAATCAATAAAGAAAAAAAATTTAAATAAATACCCTGTTCTATTTCTGTTTCATTTAAAATAATAATAAATATTATATTTTTAAAAAATCTTACCTGACTCTGGAATGTACTTAATGATTTACTTACAAATGTTTATTTCCAAAGTACTATTGAGCAGCCTGTAACTAATTCTTGGTCTAGATATTCTTGGTCTGTGAAAAAGAGTATGTGAAATGTTAAAATACATACAATTCTATATGAAGATTTGAACTATAATCATAGCATTTTCTTTCCAGGCTTTGTTTGTTTCTCATTAAAAATACTTTCTTGACCAGATACCTAAGCAAAAGGAAAGTTACCTACTTTTAGACCACTATAAAAATATCGAATGTTCAAACTTTCAAAAGTTATAGAAGTCATTGAAACAGTATATTTTACATACGTGATTAGAAATTTTAATATATAAAAATTTTAATAATAGGAAAAATTACAGTCTATAGTCTAATTATTAACACTAAAATCAGCAAATTTGTCTAAAATAACTTTTTAATTGTACTGGATACATTTTAAAAACTTAGATTTAAATATAATTTTAGGAAAAAATTATATCTTATCCTGACCCATTATGAATATAGGTATATTTTCTTGATATGATAAAAAAAAAAAAACACACCTTTGAATTTTTTTAAGGAATCTTATTCTCATTAATTTGGTTTTAGAACAGAATTCTCACTAGTTTAAAAGGGACATTAGCAGTAAATTAATGATAATAATAATGGTAATGATAAATAATTGCAATTGGTTGAAAGCATTAAAAATAAAAATTTATAACTTCATAATGATATGAAAATATTTTGACTACTAGGGCACCATTTTCTGCAAATGGATATGTTCAATAAAGAAAAGGAATATGTGTCATGTCTTTTCTCTCCTGATTGAATCTTTAGGAATGAATGTTTCAGTAGTCCTACCAGACAGTGAATCACAACCAAATGAGGCACTTGCTGGGTATATAAGAACCATAAAATGAGTAGCGTGGACATTAGTTATTAACATGAACTATGTAACCAGTTCCAGAAACAAGGTCTACAATAGTTATATGTAATCTCCTCTATTTTGATTTGAATATGTATGTTCTTCCCCTCTTCAGTATTTACTCATATATTGATAAATTTAATAGTTAACTTTCTATCATGATATTTATGTCATAAGAAGTCAAAATTAAACTACTACTAACAAAGAAAATCACCCAAAGACTAACAGGAATCCTCTTTTAGGAAAAAAAGATGTTGTATATGGGACTTGTATATTATGTTAGGTGAAAATATGCCATTGCTGTTGTCTTTATTGAGATATTAAGTATAGTTTGAGAAGATGCATGTGGGTGTCGGTGCCAAGTTGGCAAGGGGTAGAGTATCGTGTCTGCAATATGTCAGCTAGCTAGATGGCACTAGTTTTCCTAGAACTCTCTTCCATGTTTCTGGTTACAGTGGGATACCATAAAAATTTGTATTTGTGTCCGGCTGGTGTGGCTCAGTAGTTGAGCGTTGACCCATGCACCAGGAGGTTTTCGGTTCAATTCCCAGTCAGGACACATGCCCAGGTTGTGGGCCAAATCCCCAGTGGGGGGTTTGCAGGAGGTGGCCAGTCAATGTTCTCTCTCATTGATGTTTCTATCTCTTTCTCCTTTCTTCCCTCCCTAAAATCAATAAAGAAAAAAATTATATTTGTGATATTTAGAACATGGAAGTAAAACAGCAGTGCTTTTTGTAGCACAGACATATATTGTCATTTATGTGCTAGCTCACCTCATTGGCTTAAAGCTGTGGCCAGGCCTGTGACTATCCCCTCACCTGAGGATCCTCCTTCAGTTTCTCCAAACCTTGTGTCGGTGCGTGTCTGTGCATTCATAATGAATGTGCTCTGGATTCTGCAGGATGTGCGTGCCACCTCGGTCAGAGGCTACAAGAGCTGATGTGGATTTTAGCCAACATCAGGAACTTCAGCTCATGCTGGTAGGCTCCAGCTTTTCCTTGCTCTCCAGCACTTTGCATCAGTCTTTCTTTTCTCACTACCTTATCTGTGGATTTGAAATTCTGGCATTAAATTCTAAGACAGATCATGTTCACATGTAAATGCCAAAACTATAACATTTCAAAAATAAAACAGGGAGAAAAATCGTCAATACCTTGGTGTAGCTAAAGAATGCTTAGGGCAATTGTTAAGCAAGTTATTTAAAACTTTTTTTTTTTATTGACTGTAATGTAGTTAATAAATCATACTCCTCTTTAAAAACCACTATTGATAAAATGAGAGACAACTAAGTACTGGGTGAAAATAACTGCAATACACATATTTTACAGAAACTTTCTCTCAAAAATATATAAAGAATGCTTGCAGTCTGTCTGGAATGGCTCAGAGGTTGAGCATCGACCCATGCACCAAGAGATCGTCAGTTTGATTCTCAGTCAGGACACATGCCCAGGTTGTGGGCCCGATCCCCAGTGGGGGCATAAGGAGGAGGCCAATAGATGTTCTCTCTTATTGATGTTTCCATCTCTCTCTACCTCTCCCTTCCTCTCTCTCAAATCAATGAAGAAAAAAATTTTTTTAAAAAGAATGCTTGCAGCTAAACAATGAGAAGACAACCCAACCAAATTAAAAAAAATAAAAGACTAAATATTTCAGCAACTAATTCACAAAGTAGATAGAACACAGTAGTAATAGAAAAATATACTCAATATCATTAGTAATTAAGAACATGTATTTTGAACTACACATTTTTAAACCGCACAAGAATGGCTAAAATGCAAAAGGCTGACAATACCAATTGTTGGCAAAATACTGGTCACAAAGAATTCCTGGGAATGTAAAATATTATAGGCACTTTTGAAAATAATTTGGCACTTTCTTATAAGTTAAACCTACACATATCTTATGACCCAGCAAATATTCTTAGATATTTATTAAAGAAAAGACAAAAAGTTTATGGGCCTATAGGAAATTTATAAAAACAAAATCTTATTTTCCACTGGTCAGGAATATCAGTTAAATTAGTTCTAGTAAAGGTCTGGCATATTAGCATTACTTAGAGTTGATGACTCCTTCTCAGTTTCAGCCGATTAACGCCAGTTGTAATAAAACAATACAACCAGTTTTAATATCCCTGGGATAAATACTCCTATAATGGAAACTTTTCCTTTACAATATAATCTTTATTTTTACTGAAAACTTGTTTTAGAACAGGTTTTGTGTCACTTGAAATTGATTTGGTCAAATCATAATACCAATTACAATTCTTATGTCACTATTTCTTCTTATTATTTTTAGAATAAATTATTAAATAATACATTGAATTAAGAAAAAAAACTTCTATTTAAATGACTCCTAGGGCAGTTTATAATTTATCATCTAAAATATTTACCTTTTCATTTAGTATGTATCGTTGTTTCTAAATGTATAATATTTCTAAAGTTAAATTTAAATTTTGAGGATAAGAGTGCATATTTTGACCCTGATAGAGTACATTAATAGTTTTTCTAAATATATTACTAAATGACAATATGTAAGCGAAAAGGAATATAAATACCCCTAGTTTTCCCTTTGATACCTATTCAATAAAATAAATTTAGTTTGTTTATGGTACATATTGAGACTGATTTAGAAATAAAAATAAGCAATATATCTGACTTTCCTTTATAAAATTAAAAATATGCAGTGTCCATATTTCTGTCAGGAGGTGTTGGTGTAGGGCTGGGTGTGTGTGTTGGGGGGAGGGTGGAAGGGTTGAGCAAAACATAAAAAAAAAAAGAGAAAAAATATTATGGACAGGGACAACGAGGTGGTGATTTCTCAGGGGAGGGGTGGTGGAGGGAAGTACAGGAGGTATAAATGGTGATAGGAGATTTGACTTACTGTGGTCAACACACAATACAGTGTACAGATTATATGTTTTAGAATTGTACACCTGAAACCTGTATGATTTTGTTAACCAGTGTCATCCCAAGAAAATCAATACAAAGGATAAAAATAAAAAATAAAGTATGGATTAAAAAAAATTATGGAAGCACATCATCTGGACCTTAGGGAATTTTTACAAATTTTAATTCATTACTTAGATATTGTAAACAGAATAAGATATAGAGACAAACTGTAACAAAAAATTAACTGTATATTTAAATGTAAAATTAAATTAAATGCAAGAGGTTTCTTTTAAATGTGAAATGTCACACACTCCTAAAATTGTACACAAGAATTTAATTGTTTATTGGATAAGGTACAATCAGTATACAGAATATGTGAGTGCAGAGGGTTTATAAGTATTTTAATTAGCTTGTTGAGTAAAATCTGTATTTTGAGATTATTTGTACAGCCCAATGTTTTCTTTTTAAAGCAAAAGGCCATTTTTGGTGCCTGACCAGTGTAGCTCAGTGGTTGAGTGTCAACTCACGCACCAAGAGGTCGCTGGTTCAATTCCTGGTCAGAGCACATAACCAGGTTGGGCCAAATTCCCCGTAGGGGGCATGCAGGAGGTGGCCAATCGATGTTCTCTCTCATTGATGTTTCTATCTTTTCCTCTCCTTTCCTTTCTCTCTAAAATCAATAAACAATAAAATGATTTTTTAAAGGCCATTTTTGGAGTTGTCTATACGATTATGTTTTCATCCCACAGGTTACTCACAAACCAGTGGTATTAATCATGGCAGGGGTGCCACTTCTTTTGGGCATCAGAGAGTAAAATTAATGGACCCACTCATCAGAAATGAGTTCAGAAGCTAATGTGGTACAAAATAAACTGATAGTAAAATTTCAAGAAGTAACCATTCAGACTATGTACCTTTTTGATACTTTCTATGTATTTTTTCTCAAGGCAACAATAATGGTCCATTTCTCCCTTTATTTATATGTCTGCCTATGCCTAATGATCAGTAAGCAGCTAGAGTACAGGTTTTTAATATTGCTTTTTAAATTTAGTTTTAACCTCTGCTTGTAATGCAGTGTCTGTCCTACTGTTATGCTCAATATATCCGTTGTTAATTAAATAAAAGTAGAAAAGTAAATAAACTCACAGTGTTTCTTTAGGCAAAACATCACTTGAATAATTTTTAAAGATATTTGTTCTGCTACATTATTTATAGGAGCTCAAATACTATGGAAATTTTTTTCTTTTGAAAATAATTTCATAATAAATAACCTGTGTTAACTTATTTAAGTTCTAAAATTATCTGAAATTAGGCTTAATAGTTTGTCTAAATACTGTTTCTCACAATTTCTGTGGGGTTGGAACAAAATTATAAATACACACACAGAATTTCCATTAAAAATTTCTGTTGAATTAGTTTGTAAGTTTATGAATAAATGTGAAAACACATTGGGAATGTACTCAACATACCTTGCACACACAGTGGTTTATGCTGCAGTATACACGATGAGCAAATGATTTCTTGGAAGAATGTTTTTAAATATGTTGCGAAATGTCATGAGTATTGGACATTAGAACAAATTACTAAATTTTTAGGCCAAATTATTGGGTGTTATTAGTGCAATAAATTTCTTTTAAAGACATGTATTTAAACCTCTGATTATACTTACATAATCACTTCTTGACTTAAGTATACTGCAAATTTCTACAAATGTATTATTTAGGGACCCTGATGCTCTACAATTGTTATCTTTTCAATCAAAAGAGTTTTAGACTATGAGAGCTAGAGTTGATTACATAATGACTACTCCATTAACCCACATATTCACTGGTTTTTAGTATAAGATATGCAAATATGCAAGTAAATAAAATTTGCACATTTAAAACAAAATAATGTAAGTGACACAGATGTCAAATCTGTTTTTTATATTTGCAAATGTGTAAGACGCCTTCAAATAATTATTTTGCCAAAAGTTGTCTTAGCAGATCATTATTATAAATATAGATATAATTTTAAAAAACATTAAATTTACATATACATAATAAAACTGAATTTGTTGACTGCATTTGTTTAAGGTTTAAGACATTTCAAAGATTTCAATTGTTTTATTTATAAATTTGGGAGGAAGATGAGATCCAATATTTAATATAAACTCATAAGAGTAAATAGAGTCAAATATCCAGGATTCGAAACTTTAGAGTAGCATCAACCAATCAATTCAAACACTGATAGAAATGAAGAATGAGAGATTTGTGGATAGGGTTTATAATCTATAGAAAATCAAGGATAAGAATTACAGTGGACTTCTTGACAGTGATCATGAAAATAAAAAGAGTAGTTATATGTTTGAAGTGTTGATGTAATAGTGAAATGCTAGGTCTCTATGATTCCATCTTGTTTAAGTCTTCATTGTGCCCATGACCTTGCTGCTTTACACATGCAGTCATTAGAGGAATTCTAGTTGGGGTTTGGGATTTTACAAAACCAGCCTTCCCTTGACAAAGAAGAAGATTCTATGCTTTCTTAAGATGCATTGAGAAACTACTAGGGCTCCCATCTTCTTGACTGGCAACTTCTCAGTCAATAAGTCTTTCTTTACTCCAAACTAAGATGTCTTGAGTTTTGCTTTTTTGAAGCATCAGACACATGGACTTTAGACTGGTAATGTTGAAAGAAAAAAAGAAAATCAACCTAGTATTCATTATCTAGCAAAATTATCTTTCAAGAGTAAGAAACCTCCATATCTTGAGTTTAAATTCCATGGGAGGAGAAACCTAGTCATGTGGTCCAATAAAACCCACATGTGTAGAACTATACTATTGAAGACAAAAACCACAGACTCTAAATGATATCACTCATGTTAAAAGTTCATGATACCAAATGTAGATTTATTACCTGATATAATTACAGTTTCAACCTCCTGCAGAAATATGATCATAACCAGTCTAAAATTTTCTGGTCAAGCACCAGTAAGGTAATCTGTCACAATGGACCTCTCTGTCCCTGCTGGAAAAGGCAATCTGCGTGATAGAAAGCCCTGATCATTGTCTTCCCCCAAAGAAAAGATGCTCAGTCTCAGGAACTATTTCTTCTTTTCTTTTGTTAATACGTAACTCCCTTTCCCCACCCTCTTCCTACAAAAACGTTTAATTTTTCTATAACCCCTGGAAAAGACCTTCTAGTTGCTAGTTGAGACAGCCTAGTGTCTGCAACAAAATAACAAAAACACTTAATATTCTATGAAGATAAAACATTTAAATACTGACCAGAAACATTAATGTACTTGGATAAAAGTGATCAGAATCAAAATATTCTAACTTTTTTATTACTGAGAAGAGAGGTTTAAATTTCAACTTTGCTAATTTAATATGCATGATAAAATTCTGAGTTTATTCCTGGGCATACTATGTACAACATATAAACACTAAATATAAATAAATATAGAATAAGAAAACAAACAAGATTTCATCAACTCAAAAAATGAAAGGAGGAAAAAGAAGTATAGATAAAGGATGACAAAGAAGCCTGTCACAAAAAGACAAATACTGCATAATCCCACTTATATGATAAGGAATCTAAAGTAGTCAAATGTATAGGATCCAAGAGTGGAATTACTGTTGCCATGGAGGAATTAGAAATGCAAAGTTATTAATTAACAGATAAAAAGTTTCAGTTAAGCAAGGTGAATAAGTTTGAAAGATTTGTTATACAATATTATATCTATAATCAACAATATTGTTCTATACACTTAAAATCTTGTTAGAAGGGTGGATCTCAGGTTGTCTTCTTGATAGTATTGTAATAACCTGCTTATTAAATAACAGGAAAGGAACAAAGGGAAGGCCAGATAATATAGATGTGCCACTTACACAGCTTTGCCAGGAAGCTGCAGTGTAACACTCCCCAGGTCTGTTTCCTGCAGATCCTCAGGGAAGGGACTGGGTGGAGGAAGACTAGACTCATGCCCCTAAGGTCTGAATGAAATAGGAAACCTGCTTGCCTGTCAGTCACACCTGGGAACAGGTCATCGGCAAAAATGGAAGTGGCCACGGCAAGCATGGGAAGACTTGATATTTAAACTCCTAAACAAGGGGGTTCTCTCTCTCTTGTTGTTCACACCTGACTCTGGTTTGCGGGGCTCACGCTCTGCCCTCGCCCACAGGGCCCCCAGCCTTGATGGACTGACTGGTCTGATGCTGTCACTGACCCAACTCCACCTTGAATGGAAACTCTGGACACCGGCTTTGCTTTGAAAGCTACTGGATCCCTGGCTGCACGCTTCCAGGACTCGTTTGAAGTAAATGAGATGTTTGAAACCCAAGGCTACAACTCCACACAAATAAAAATCACTCATTCTCCCGTGTGAGTCTTAGAAAATTCTTTTCCTCAAGCTACTCGAAGAACCCAACCCCCAGCACCCCGTGGGAAAAGGAATCCCCCACTTCCACTGGTACACATTCAACTTCCACCGATAGCATTCTTACCACAAAAATTACATTTTAAAATGTTATATGTTATCAAAATAGTTATAAGATAAAATAAAAGCCATTCAATAAATCCACTATACTTTAAAGAAAATAAAGGAAATCTTAAAATGCACTCAGACTAAAAATACTAGTTATAAATAGTATTGTGGAAAAGGGGCCACATACAAAACCTGACAAGCTCGGGGTGGGGGCTGTTGGAGGCCTGACACACTCAGAGACAAACTAACCACAAAGAATAGTCTGAAATTAAAACTTTTTAACTAAAAGCAGTTTATAGCAGGTAGTCGTGTCCCAGGCTAGACTTTTCTCTGACAAAAGTCAATCTGCCATCACTGAGCCTGACCATTGTCTTTTGCATACCTTTGAAATGTCAAGGGAAATTTCCTTTTTCTGGACCCCTTCAGGCACAAGAACCAGGCTAGAGCAGAGACCACAATCCTCTCATTGTTACTGACATCATGTTAATTGTTGACTGTTAACTATCCTGTACCCACCTATAAAAGAATTCCATGCCTAGATGTAGCTTGTGTGGCTCAGTTGGTTGAGCATCATCCTGTGCACATCATCCTGTTGCCAGTTCAGTTCCTGGCCAATGCATATACCCAGGTTGTGGGTTCAGTCCCCCAAATGTTTCTCTCTCCTTCTCCCTTCTTCTCTTGCTAAAAAAAAAAAAAACAATTAAGAAAAACGTTGAAGCCCTGGCCGGTTTGGTTCAGCGGTTGGAGCGTCGACCTGCGGTACAGAGAGACCTAGGTTCGGTTCCGCTAAGGGCATGTACCTCGGTTGCAGTTTGTCCCCGGCCCTGGTTGGTCGTGCGGGTGGCAGCCACTCGATGTGTCCCTTCACATCGATGTTTCGCTCTCTCTCTCTTCCTCTCTCTCCCTCCCGCTCTATCTGAACAAAAAATGGAAAAATGTCCTCCAGTGAGGATAAAAAAAAAAAGAAGAAAGAAAGAAAAACATTGAAGAAAAGATGTGTCTATCATTTTACTTTTTATCCAATCCAAGAGGTTTCCCACTTGGCTTTCTCCCACCTCCCTAATCTATTAGCAATGGATTTCATGTAAGCAAGTTATACTTCTTCTTTTGGTTGTAATATATACAATAAGATGCCAAAATGCCATTCTCTGGAGCATTATCTCAATTTGTTGAGATTTAGCTTCCCAGCAATTGTCGTCATTTTGGCTCAGATAAACTCACAAACATGCTGTATAGGTTTGAATGTTCCTTTGTTGACAGTATGAAGTGGATCACTTATGGAAAAGTGGCACAGAGAGGGTGGGACAGCTGAACAAAGTCAGAAACCAAGGATTATTAAAAAAATTTGTCCTTTTTATTAAATGCATTGCGGTGACACTGGTTAACAAAAGCATACAGGTTTCATGTGAACAATTCCACAACACATAATCTTTATAATGTAGTGCGTGTTCACTGTCCCAAGTCAAGTCTCCTTCCATCACCGTTTATCCCTTTATCTTCCTCCCCCTCCCCTACAGTCACCACACTGTGTCCATGTCCCCCACCACCCAGCCTCATCCCATCCACCTCGTCAGCTGTAAGCCTGCTAAAATTATTTCTAAAATGTAACAAACATACTTTTAAAAATAGAAGATTCTTTTTTCACAGAAGATGTTACAGATGTAAAGAGATGGTTAGGAATTCATGAAGCGCAGTTATAGATTCAGCCGAATAGGTAAATGTACCCAAGAGGGTTACAGTTCATCTTTATTATGTCCTTGACAACCAGATTTCCTGTGCCCTCTTTATTTTTCTGAGGAACGACAAGGGGCCCGAGGAACCTCCATACTCAGCAGGCTGAAGAGTGACAGGCTTCATTTTGTCAGACAGCCAAGGGGCAGTGTATCCATATTGGCAGAGGCAAGCACAGAGAAGATGTGATTCTTAGAATGTCTCACTAGTAAATCTTAAATAAAATATATAATACACAATCCTTGGACAACACTGCTGTTCATCCCAGCATCACATGGTTGTCTCGGTAACTAGTAACCTCAATGTAGGCTCCGCTTTGGAGTTAATGCAGAATCTCCAAAGGCAGGAAATTAGGAAAAATGTGTAGAATTCACTGTGGGACTCATAACACACATATATTTCATACACCACAGCTGGAAACCTTTAAACAATTAAAAAAGAATGAATATGATTTACTTACAGAAACGAAAACCACCCTAGCCTCATTAAACAGACTATTCTTGAGAAGTTTCTCTATGTATCTGTTTGCTGATATGACCAAAGACATGACTGCAAATCCAGGCAGTACATTTTATGCATTCATTCATTGGTTCTTATATATACCCTGACCAGGGATGGAACCCACAGCCTTAGTTATATCAAGACAATGCTGCTCTAACCACGTGGATGTTATGAGTCCCACAGTGAATTCTACACATTTTTTCCTAATTTCTCCCTTTGGAGACTCTGCATTAATTCCAAAGCTGAGTAGCTCTAACCAACTGGGCTACAGGGCCAGTGCCAAGCAGTATTTATTTTAATGTTTGTTTATTACCCTATTTCTCCAAAGTAAATTTTTTTTTTTTAAAAGGCCCAGGAATTGCTTCAGTATTTTGTGTGCATAAGTCAATATAATATATGGCAGAAACTTTAAATCGTTCCCACTTATTTGTTTCCCCTATTTATTATATCTGCATCATTTCAAAAATTTTAGAGAAAGATGTATTGTTAAGTCACTAGTACTTTACAACAGTTTAGCTGCTGAGGAGTGTATAGTAATAGAAAACCAAGAAAAGAATGGTAAAGATTTTCCTCCATACATGCACCCATAAATAATTTGTGATTCACTTTGAACTAATAAAATAAAATGACCACTTTTAAAGAGAAAAAAACACAGTTCAATTGTTATCATCTTTAAACATTGATCATGGTTTTCTAAAAATGTCCTTTATATATACTAATAAAATTGAATTAAAATTCTGTCTGCAATAATAAATGTCTACAATGGTGCTGCACTTTACAGTGCACTTCAGTATATTGGATTTTGAGAAAAAATTTTTTCTAAAAAACTATAAAGAAAAAAATTAATATTTTAGCATAACATACTATCTACAAAATTACTATTCTAAAGTTTTATGTTTCTTTATCCAATATCTTATTATTAAAAAAAAAAAAAGCTCTTTGACAGTTCTTAGTTTTTTCCTAAGTATTACACTGTTTTGTCTCACTAATTTTTTATTATATTTATTGGCATGATAAAATTATAATTTTTATTGTATTGAACTTACCATGGTATCTTAAGATCTAACTCTTGGATTTACAGTTTCAGAAACTCAGTTTTATTTATTCAGCTACAATTATCCATCTCCAGAGGAGGAGAAACTCACTAGTAAAATAAATTTGAGACTGGTTGATGTGTTAGAATGACAATTTGTCCATTTATACTATGTTCCAAATATCATCTAATCACTAGAATGGAGGTGGCAAATTTATGGTCCCAAAATTAGTATAAGTAAGAAGATAGTTTAGTATTCATAGAGAAGAAGAAATACATATAATTTATCTTAAGGCAAATTTCCATTTCCTTATCTTCATCTAGTAAATTACCCTTCTCTGTTTCAGGGATGAATTTGTTGCCTAAAGTACAAACCCTGGGTTTAAGGTGTGAAAGATGCCATAGGTGGAGCCGTACATTAAATGGACCAAGATTAGCCATTTCAGAGGAACTGACCTACATATCTTGTTTTCTTTATCTTTCGAATTAGACCAAACCACCAGCATTCTAAGAGGTCCATAAGAACAATAATATCCTGTTTGTAAGGACTGAAGAAATTGGATGGCTTTGCCAATGACAGAATTGCTAACTAATCAATGAAGTACAAATCTAGCCTTTTGTCTAATTGTGTGTGGCTGGGTACTAAGATGTTAGGAAAATTAATGGGCAAATGGAATAGGGAAACTAAGACAGGAAAATTAAACAAAGCTAAACAGTTTTTGGGCAATTAACAGTTAATTTGTGAATCACAAGACCTTATCTTCCCACATCAAGGACACTTGTTCTCTTCCATAAACAGATAATATATAGCTTAAATCCACCTTGAATTGTTAAGACAGGAAAGAGGAAGGAAAAAAGAGGAGTTTTATCTTAACCCGTAAACAAAGAAGTCAATAGTCTTGGGACTTGCCAAGACAAAATCTCCAGATGTTCACTTAAATTCTGGAAAAAGCCACAACAAAGTAAACGAGGGACCTTGAAATTTAGTCTGTTGCCCAAGATATCCAGCAGAGGAACCCTGAAACCTGTAGTCAGAAAAGTATAAAACCCCCATCTCCACTAGATGGGGCACTCAGATTAGCTGGTTGCCCACTTATGCTTTATGCCAAGTGTAGTATTTTTAATAAATTTGCTTGCTTTGCTTCCTTAATACATTCACTTGCAGACCTGGCCGGTTTGGCTCAGTGGTTAGAGCTTTGACCTGCTGTCCAGAGAGACCCGGATTCAGTTCCCACTAAGGGCGCGTGCCTCAGTTGCAGTTTGTCCTCGGCCCTGGTTGGTCATGTGGGTGGCAGCCACTCGATGTGTCCCTTTCACGTTGATGTTTTTCTCTCTCTCTCTTCCTCTCTCTCCCACTATCTGAGCAAAAAATGGAAAAATGTCCTCAGGTGAGGAAAAAAAAAAATTCACTTGCTTTTTTTCAACACTGCTGTCACATATCTGAAATGTTTCTTACAATACTGACAAGAGCAGAGAAGTGGACAGCGCTTCCTCTCCAACTCAGGGAGCTGTCCAATAATATAATCACCAAATCTCAATCCAACATGTAAAGTACAAATCTAACCTTACTTCATCTAGCACCAATGAATTCCTCTATTCTTCTTTCAAACAACCCACATCATCTTCCTTCCTTTGCTCATAAAATGCCTGAGCCCTTCTTCTATGGGTGTGTGTAGGGGCACACAATGTTTGGGTTATCTATACTTCCCAAATTGCAATTTGATCCCAAATAAATGCTTTCTCTTTCATTATTGCCTCCTAAATTTTAAGTTGACAAAGGAGTTAGAGAAACTTTATTTGAGACAGAAAAACAATACATAGTTCCAGCTTTTTTTTGTTACATTAGAAAGCCCATCATTATTCTCTGTGTGGGGTAGACAGTATATTTGACTTTTCAGGATTATATCATATTTACCTCAGTTAGAGTTAGATGCATAATTCTATTTTAGAAACGTACCCCTAGTTCACTAAAACAATAAATCACAAACCTTACCTAAAAATGTATCGTTTTGAAAACATCCTCTCACTCCACCTCGCCCCCCCCCCCCATTTTTATCCTCACCCGAGCACATTTTTTTTCCATTTTTTGTTCAGATAGAATGGGAGGGAGAGAGAGAAACATTGACGTGAAAGGGACACATCCGCAGGACCCAACCAGAGCCAGGGACAAACTGCAACCGAGGTATGTGCCCTTAGTGGAAACTGAACCCAGGTCTCTCTGGACTGCAGGCTGACGTTCTAACCGCTGAGCCAAACCGGCCAGCCTCCCACCCCATTTTCAAAGTAAATCCTGGTTATTGCATGAAAATTCTTAAACTTATATTTATACTTTGGAACTTAGTTATGTCTGGGCCTTGAAGTCAATCATGATTTAACTGCATCCACGTGTACTTAATCTTTGAACAGTTCAAAGAGACAGACACGTTTTCTTAGGTTAACAATATATTATAAAATAATTTTTGGTCTTAAGGTAAGTAGATACTATCATTTACATCTTGCAAATTATTACAAAGACAACTAGATTTCTGTAAGTTAATAATGTGGTGATTGGACCTGTAGTTAGATAAGCCAAGTTAATTGAAATGTACTCTGTAGGCTTACGCATGGCTTTGGTGATGGATATGCTAATTAGATGAGTAGGGTGATTATTTTACATCGTATCAAAGTATTGAGTTTATATTTGTAATATATATAGGTGGAAGGAAAAGTATAAGATCTTTTAGAGTAGTCAAAAAAGGCATTCTCCCAAAATATCTCTCTTTGGTAACAGTTCAGATGTATATAAAATACTTTGTTGGTGTAAACTACCAATTGATGACTATCAATGTCTTCATACCCAACAGGTATAGAATTGAACAGCAGAAAGTTTCAAATTAATGTTTGATATTTACAATGCCTTCTTTCTGTGCAGGCATTTTTTCAAAAAAATAAAATCCAGATACTTTATTCAGCCTCAGGTGTAAGACCATTTAGTAGTTGTCTCCCCATCTAGGAATCTGTCTGTTATTCTCTACAATAATCTTAAATTGTGTGGTCCTCTGAAGAGAACTATGACCAGTTGATGAGGTAAATCAGTGAGAATGAATTACAGGTGTCAGTTGCACTCAGAAAGAAAAAATTATTCTGAAATATATATTTTTGAGTGTGGTCTATCTTAGATCTATCTTTACAATAGAAAGATAAAGATTTTTATTGCCTTTCTTTTTCAAACTGGCTAGCCAGGCTCAAGTATAAAAGTCACTGCACAGTCTTTGGCTAATAAAATTGAGGGGGAAACACATTGACTTTCTTTTTAGGTAACACATATTATTTTTTTGTTTAGGAAAAACAATGCTGATGCATAGAGAGACTAATGTAATCATTTGAGTAGAAAGAGGCTGTTAAACAGATATATAAATAATGGTACTCCATCTGTAACACCTTTATTAAATTATAATCCTTCCTCTACACATTGCTCTCTATACTGAAGTAATTCATTCTCTTCCCCAGACAAATTATTTCCCATGTAGAATCCTCAGACTATTTAAAGGGATTAAATAACTTACCAATGATCCAAAAGAAAAATTAGTTTTAGAATTAATTCTAAATAATTTATTTCAATAAAGAGTAATTATTAAAAATTAATTTTTAATACTTTAATTTCACATGCTATATTGACTTGGAAGATATAATAGTTTAGCTTTGGACTTAATGGGAAAGAGCAATTAATTATTTTAATAATACCTCAATGTACACATAGGCTAGTCATTTTACTTGAATAAGGATTTTTAAAATCTTGAAACTGGTCAGACTATTAGCTGTATTACTAGAATTTTTTTAAACAACTTTTATGCATGCTGGGCCTTTAATTTAAATTATGGCATTGTTTTTAGCAAGATTATTGATCACAGCCTTACTGACTAAACAGTGAATGTTTAATTTTCAAGATAATTGTAGCAGTTTTCTTATATGCAATAAAAAAAGATTTTCTCACCTTGTTTTGTTATTTTAGTGTGTATCATACCCTTTCTTCTGCGTTATTTCTTTTTTTTTTTTTAATCCTCACCCGAGGAAATTTTTCCATTTTTTGTTCAGATAGAGCGGGAGGGAGAGAGAGGTAGAGAGAGAGAGAGAAACATCGATGTGAAGGGACACATCGAGTGGCTGCCACCCCCACGACCAACCAGGGCCGGGGACAAACTGCATCCGAGGTACGTGCCCTTAGCGGAACCGAACCCGGGTCTCTCTGTACCACAGGCCGACGCTCCAACTGCTGAGCCAAACCGGCCAGGGCTCTTCTGCGTTATTTCTATGTAATTCTTTAAAAATATTTTTTTTTCCTTCATTGATTTTAGAGAGAAAGAAAGTGAGAGGGAGAGAGAGATAGAAACATCGATAAGAAAGAACATCAATTGGCCGCCTCCTGCATGCCCCACACGAGATTGGCCCACAACGTGGGCATGTGTCCTGAACAGGAATGGAACTGGGGACCTCTTGGTGCATGGGTTGGCCCTCAACCACTGAGCCACACTGGCCGGACTTCTATATAATTCCTTCTAGAGTTTCATAAGAGAACAAGTTATGTGTTTCTACACATAAAACTGGGTATGTCTGTCGTGTCAATATAGGTTGCTACCTTCCTTAATAACATTTTTGTTAAGGATAATCATCACTTGATACAAAATAGTTGAGAAGCAAATCTGAGAAAACTGAGCAAGAAGTGACTTGTGATCTTGTGATGATTCCACAGCTATAAATTTTAAACAATTCTCTGTATCTCTCTCTCCTCCCTCCTGTCTCCCCCCCCTCCTCCTTTTATTTTTCTTCCTCATCACGACTGATGTATTTGCCAATAAAAATTCTGAATTAAATAAAATCACATTCCTAACATACTTCTGAAAGCACATATAATGTCTTGATAAAAAATAAGGTAAATAACTAGAGGTCAGAAAAAAAGGACAATTAAAAACCAGGGTGCACCCTGGCTGGTTTGGCTCAGCAGATAGAGTGTCAGCCACGAACCAATGGTGTCTCAGGTTTGATTCCGATCAAGGGCACATACCTCGGTTGCAGTTTGTCCCCCCGCCCCCCGTCAGGTCATGCGGGAGGCAACCAGTTGATGTGGCTGTATCACAGAGATGTTTCTCTCTGTCTCTCTCTCCCTCCCTCTCTCTCTATCTAATGATAAACAGAAAAATATCCTCGTCTGAGGAATAAAATCAATCAATCAATCAATCAATCAATCAATAATAAAGGCCAGGGTGATAAGCCAGTATTCTTAAGATTTCTGATTTGAACAGCTAGGGTTTTCAATATACACTGAAGTCAGAAACCATTTCTTTTGTGGAAGCAGAGATGCCTGGTCAAAGCTTTAAACTTCAAAATCTGAAAATTTCTGTACATTTTTTGGGGTGTGGTTAGACTATGGAAAAAAAATCCCCACATTAGTAAATTGAGTAGATAAATATTAATACTATTAAAGAATGGGAAATCAGTGTCTCTGGTGATTCTTAATTTTGGATCATTTAATTCATTACCTTAGTTTCAAATATAGATAAGCAAGTGAGGTTAAACCCACGTTAAGAAATGACAACAGTCCCTGGCCGGTTTGGTTCAGCAGTTAGAGCGTCGGCCTGCGGTCCGGAGAGACCCGGGTTCGGTTCCGCTAAGGGCGCGTGTTGCAGTTTGTCCCCAGCCCTGGTGGGTTGTGCGGGTGGCAGCTACTAGATGTGTTCCTTTCACATCGATGTTTCTCTCTCTCTCTGTTCCTCTCTCTCCCTCCCACTCTACCTGAACAAAGAATGGAAAAATGTCCTCGGGTGAGGATAAAAAAAAAAAAAAGAAATGACAACAAAATGAAGCTTAGGAGAGTTTACCTATATTTTCCAGGAAAAACAAAAACAAATTCTTTTAGAAAAAACGCAAATTCAAAACACATGTTTAGACCCATATATAAATACTCCTTGAAAATGAACTCACAATTCAGAAATAAAAATAATTATTATTGTACCATAAATGAGAACCAGCATCTACAAAATGATTCAATTTTTGTGTAAATTTTTTTCTTTTTTTTTTTTTTATCCTCACCCGAGGACATTTTTCCAGTTTTTACTCAGATAGAGTGGGAAGGAGAGAGAGGAAGAGAGAGAAACATCAATGTGAAAGGGACACATCAAGTGGCCGCCACCCACACGACCCAACCAGGGCCGGGGACAAACTGCAGCCAAGGTACATGCCCTTAGTGGGAACCGAACCCGGGTCTCTGTGGACTGCAGGCTGACACTCTAACCGCTGAACCAAACCGGCCAGGGCTAAATTTAGATATTAAAAGTATTACATAGACTATAGAAAAATTATGTTTAAAATAAGATGCTCAATTGGTTGAGGCATTATTCCCTAAAGCAAAAGGTTACCAGGTTGCAAATTCAATCCCCAGTTCAGACACAAAGATGAGGCAATGGATCCATGCGTCACTATCCCGTCTCTCTCTCTCTCCCTCTCTCCCCCTTCCTCTCTCTCTAAAAAAATTAAATCAGGATGCCTGATACCATTAAAATGTCAAGAACCTTTCAAAAGAACTCCTATAAGCAATATAGGAGTATATTTTGAAAAGTAATATTTGATTTTAAAAGTTTAAAATTAAACTTTGAGAAATTTCATGAACTGCAACATACATTGGAGACAATTATCCACAATACAGCATGGAGAAAATAAGAGAGGCAAGATACAAGAGAGGTGATGAGACTTGAAGAAGCTGCAACATTATATTTGAGCATCATCCCATGAATTGAGAGGTCCTGGTTTGGTTCCTGGTCAGGACACGTGCAGGGGTTGTGGGCTCGATCCCCAGTAGGGGCGTGCAAGAGACAGCTGATTGATATTTCTCTCTCAAATCAATTTTCTCTCTCTCTCTAAAAAAGTTAATTAAAATATTTTTTTAAAAAAAGGACAGAATAGGATAGATGCAATAACCTAATGAAAGAGCACTAGGAATTTTCAGAAGTGATAATATGACAACACCTCTAAGCAGAAAAGGAATAGATGAACGAACTAAAAATGAATTTACATCTGAAACAACATTATAAGACTTGAATCTAAAACAAAGCAAAGAAGACACAAAGATAGATAATTGTAATGGAATATTATTTAGACTAAAAGCAGACGTTCATTAACAACAACTAATGTCAGAAAACAATGGAATAACATCTTCAGAATCTTGGGACAAAATAATTTTTAACATGAGGTTTAGTATTGAAAAAATAAACTATTTTAGCCATTTTAATAAAATTACAAATTAATAAAATTAGAAACAAAATAAACATTTCAAACATTTTTTTTAATTTAAAGGAAGAAAATTTTAAAAAATAGAACAATTTTCAGGCGGTAGAGTAAAATTTTTTAAAATAAGTACCAGGGGATCTATTTCAAGTACATATATATTAAACCCAAAGGAAAAGTGAGATTCAAGGACAAATGTTAATTAGGTATAGGCAAACATGTTGGCATTAATTCTTTAGAGCAAATATTAAAATATTATAAGTACTCTCCTATTTTAATGAAATATGCATTTGCATGAACTTATTAACAAATCTAGTTTGGGTGTCTGATGCTGTACATCACAGCATAAAATTATTTTGGGGTTAGAATTAATACTTGACAAGTTATATTTTCATTTAGATCCTAACAATAAGAGGGTACATGTTTGGTATATTGTCTTCTTGATGAAATACCTCAATTATTCTGCCCAGGCACTAGCAATAGCCCTTTCCATAGACAAGAAAAATATACAAATATTGAAACCACAAATTTTAGATGTCTACCCCAGTGTTTTTCCTGAGATTTAAGTCCTTGATTTTATATTAATCATCTTTTCTTACTTCCTTCTTGGGGCATGTGCCCCTTGTTTACCTTCCAATTATTCCAGAACTTCAGGAATAAAACTCCAAAAGGTCAACTAATTCCATAATTAGACATTGTCCACCCTATTATTTAACTAGGTCTCTCTCACAAACACTCATGGGCACACCAACTCATACACACACATTCACACTCCTAAAAATGATGCTATCCTTCCCTCTGTTATTCTGTCACCCAGTGTCAGACACACCTGTAGCTAGACACCCTCCCTACCCATTCACAGAGCCCTGCTAGACCTCTGAGACATCAACCATCCTGATAGCTGAGTATGTTCACACTCTGCTTCCCATTACCTTTGCATACGCAAGCCACATGCACATACAACTTAGCCTTCCTTCGTGTCGGTATGTTGGTAGGAATCTCCTGAAATGATTCCTCACACCCGGATTAATGTCAGTCTATGCTCCCTGCTGACCTGGAGCTGTCTCAGCCTGTGTCAATGGTGCGCCGGGTCTGTCAGTATTGTGCGCACTAACTGAACACTAAAAGAAAGGGAAAGCACTTTGAAAAGGAAACATCAGAACTCCAGAAGAAACAAGTTTGTCAGTTCATACAAATCACTTTTGCTCATTCTAATTCTAATCTGATCAATAGGCCTTGTTTATATTCTTATTTTTAAAGAGAGGAGTTCCAATTAAATGGGGAAAACATAGATGTTAAAATGGAGATTGATGAGTTCTCTTTTGCTCCGTTGATATTTTACTGTGTAGCTTGTAGGATAAAGAGCAGCCAGGCTCCTACCTAACTGTGAAGCCGTTCATTTCTCTCTCACCCTCAGAACACAAATCAGGGATAGATCACACAGGGAAAAGAAAGGTGTAGAAGGACAAATTAGGCTAATATCTCTAATACAGACTAAGTGTTCATTTTCCCATAATGTGCCTAACTTTGAGGATGATTCATTCTCCTTGTCATTGAGCCAATTATGTTGTAATAACAGATTAGCTTGTGGACTGGGTGAGAAATCCAGGGCAGCCACTGTGCCTCGTTAGGCTCAGACTAACCAAAAGTGTTTCTGATCACAAGTAATTTAACTCATTGATTAGCAATACAAATATGGTATTTTGAAAACAAACCAAAAAAAATTAATCTGTAGATCATGCCATTTACTAGAAAGCCCTCTGGCTACCATTTGACTGTAGATGACAAATCAAAGATTCAATATTTGGAATTAAAAACAAATATCTCCATCACTGGACAGTTAAGCAGGATTATTTTTAAATCACTGAAAAAGTCAATGCTATTTTGAATGTTGAAAGATACATAAGGGAGGTCAGTGAAAAAACAAATAGATTTTTGTCATTGGCTATACCAAATATTGCCTTAGAAAAACTAAGTCTAATTGTACCAGAATAGGCAATCTTATTGACATTTGTATAGACATTTACAGAGTGATATCCACTTAAGAAATTTTTCTTGAAAGTGCTAAAAATAATTTGCTTTGAAAATTTTATATTGATATAGTTACAATCTCATATTAGCAAAGAAAGGATAGTTTTTTGCATAACTGTTTCTGCAAATTGGATCTTAAAATTGGATCTATTCCTCCCATCATACATCAGGATATATAATTCAAGTGGATCAAAGATTTTAATTTGAAAACAAAGCCAGACAAATGATAGAAGAATATAGGAGTGAATACTCAGCAAGGGAGTGGGGAATGTGGGCTTTTATTCAAACTCTCAGATGCTTACAAAGAAAATATAGACACATTTAATCATATGAAATTAAAAAACCTTCATGTTAAAGAAATTACCAAAGCAGAATAAAATGTCAAACCACCCACTAGAAAAATAATTGCAAAGCATATTCCAAGTATATAAGACCTTTTCAAAGCTAGAAAAAATGACCAACAGAAAATATGAGAAAGTAATGATCAAAAATTACATTAAAAAATTGTAATTTAGTCCAGCCAGTGTGGCTTAGTGGTTGAGCATTGACCCATGCAACAAGGGGTCTCCGGTTTGATTCCTGGTCGGGACACATGCCAAGGTTGTGGGCCCAATCCCTAGTGGGGAGCATGCAGGAGGTGGTAAATTGATGTTCTCTCTCACTGATGTTTCTGTATCTCTCTCTTGCTCTCCCTTCCTCTCTGTGTAAAATCAATAAAGGGAAAAAATTTTTAATTGTAAATTATACACTCATGCACATACACATGTGTTAATTCACACTCAAAATAACATAAATTTATATACAGTACTTAAAAATTGTAAGAGAAATGCGAATGATTTTATTTTAGAGGAAAATGAACTAACTCAAAAAGAAATCTATAGTTTTGAATATACTCATCATAATAGGACCTTTCAATCATAGAAAAGTTTTAAATTACATCTCTTTCACAATTACTACAAAACAGTTTTTATGTTTCCATCACTGAATACATTAAAGTGAAAAAATGAACAATTTTTAAATACAGTACACATTCATATAAGGAAGACTTCAATATTGAAAACACTGGTAGTATTTAAGAACTTAGTCTTAAAATACTTTTGTTAACATAGTTCTTTCAATATATATTCATGTTAAAACTCTAAAATGATACAGAGACATTATATAATGATATCTAACTTAAACATTAAGAAAATAACCACAGTTTTATAAAAAATACATTCACTATTATAGCAAGATTCATGCTTAAAAATGTTATACTGTATATTCATCTGAGGAAAATATAGCTCTTTGCCACTAGTACTTGAATTTTTATTTTACTGTAGAGCATAACAGGATTTAAGTATAAGTTGCATCCAAATTATTTTAAGTCATCCAGTACCCAAGGAAGAGTTTGTTTAAATTTCCACATGGAGACATTTGCTAAATGCAGGTTAAGGCACCCTAGCCCTATGCATTCTTTGTGCTACTCTTAATTATGTAAAGTGCTTCCCCTCATTATCTGCTTATTTACATATTCTGAAAACTCATTTTTGTAAATTGTGCTAGTCATATATATCTCCTTTGCTTATGTTATAAAGCTCTTTTGAAAAAATTCTTATCAAATGGCATCTCCATTTGAATTTGCATGTAACTACCCCTCTTAGGTGAACAAAATTTAATACTCTTTAAATATTACCACATTAATCCCATCCTCCTCCCAAGAAACTGATAATTTTTCAGTGATATATTTTTTATAAGAAATACATGTGACATTACAGGAAATCTCAGAAATTACCATAATATTTATAATAGTATCAAAGATTCATTGAGTATGCATATTTATGGATGTTCTGTTTTTGGAATATCAAAGTGAAGTACATAAGATAACATTTAAAATGAAACAATGTGAAATTGGGATCACTCATCTTAAGTTAAACTATGATTTATTCTCACCTACATTTTTCTCTTTCTGCTGCAATGACAAACAGGAATCTTAGTATCTTTCATTTATTAGTACAAGTTTAAAATAAATACCAATTAAGCAAATTATTAAATAAATATTAGGGGCCTAGTCAATGATTTGACTACTTTCTTTCTGTAAAACTCTGTCTGCATAATAAAAATATTCTGCCACAATTCATACATCAAGAAAAGTCCATGAGAGTCTCATCTTAGAATTAATGACAAAACACTATGATATTAGTTCTGACATCAATTACTGCCTTTTAGCAATGAATTTCCACTTTGCTAACTATTACTTCTAGTTAATCAAAATAATTACCTCTGCAAATCCCAAATGTTACAACCGCTTGCAAGGAAAACCGAACAAGATATATATTTCTAAACTTTGATCATGGCAAATCTTAAAGATATTTTTAAAAAATAATAATATAGTCAGTGCACATGCAGCTATTTACTGTTTTTTACAATAATCAATCCATGCTCAATTTTTTTATTTGCACTCCCTAAAGAAGTTGGGGTAAAAGTAGGTTCATAGCCATTTGTGTGGAAAATAATATGATAATTAATAAATAATAATACATGAATAAATTCTGTGTTTCCTATACTCACAATTGTAAACCTACTTTCACCACACCTTGTATTTCTTCTACCATCTTGATGGATTATTTTGAAGCAAATTTCAAAATTATATAATTTTATTCATAAACATTAAAATATACCTGTAAAATATAAGGACTCATAAAATGTATCTTTAAAATAACATTAATTAACCTGAAACAAAAAATATAACTTTTAATATTATCCACATCCATTTCCTTTATATTCATCAATTTTTATTTATTGACTAGACTGTGTATATAGTTACTCACATCTGGAGTTTTTAGATTGCATCCCTGTAGAATTGTCACATAAGTGCTTTTGTCCACATATTATTTCTAGATTGGCAACTATATTTAATGACTAATTAGATTCTCTCTCTCTCTCTCTCTCTCTCTCTCTCTCTCTGTCTCTCTCCCTCCCTCCCTTTCTCTCTCTTTCCAAGAATACCTCATAGGTATCATTTTTCATCAGGAGGCACATAATGTTTAGTTGCCTTCTATTTGTGATATTAAAAACTATTGATAATCATGCTTTAGTTCCTTTATCTTATTAGGAATTGCAAATTATGATATTCTAACTCTGAATTCTTAATTTCTGATCTAAAATAATTCCATTAAAATCAGTTTATTGACCTAAATGTTTTATGCATTTCAAATAATTGCATTATTTTTACTGATACTCAAGTTCTCACTGCTGACTTTTTGGAATATCTTCAAACTTACTCCTAAGCACTTTATAAATAATTCTGATGATCTTTGGTAACTCTCTTGCTTTCTGCTTTGACAACATATTTATAAGGATCTAACCAATCTGGAACACTTTAATATTGAAATTTGTATTATTAATAATTAACTCAGAGCAAGAGATATAAATTAGAAATATCCTGGACCATTTAACCTGGTCACTCTAACTTACAATCACATTACCTTTTCTCTTTTTTTTTTTTTATATCCCTTGTATTGACCTCAAATTTCCTTTTTCAATTTATTTAAGTGTTTTTTATTTCTACACTTTTCCCTTAATATTGTTTTTGAAGTGTTAAGAACTATATAACAGGGTTGCTAATACATTCATATTATACTCAGAGTAAGCAAAGGAAATCTTTCTCTTTTTTTTTTTTTTTTGGTATGTGCCCCTGGCGGGAACCGAACCTGGGACTCTCTAGTCTGCAGGCCGACCCTCCAACCGCTGAGCCAAACCGGCCAGGGCTATCTCTTCCTTTTTTATAATTTATTATCGTAAGCCTCTGTCTGGCAGGTTATAGAAAAGAAATTGATTTTATTCCTATCAAATTTAGAACTAGATCTGATTATTTAAATAGTCTTTTTAAGTAATAGTCTCTCCAATTTCTGCCCTCCATCCACCTAGCCCTTCTCTGAGATGGTGCTAGTTTTCCATGGCTGTGTGGTGCTCAGTAGAGGGCTTCCTGACCCAAATGGCATGCAAGGTGTGTTCTTGGTCACTTTCAGATCCTGAGACCCTGCTACGGACTGAACTGTCTCCCTCCAAATTTCACATGTTGCCTCCCTATCCCCCAAGCTGACTCTAGCTAGAGATAGAATCCTTAGATGGTAGTTAATGTTAAATCAGTTCATAAGGGTAGGACCTCACTCTCAAAGGACAGGGACCTTATAAGAAGAGGGAGACAGAGAGACTTCTCTCTACAATGTGAGAATACAGTGAGAAGATGCCCTTCTGGAAACCATAGAGCCCTCCCAAGAAATCAACCCCCGGGGGACCTAGATCTTAGAATTTCCAGCCTCCAGCACTGTGAGAAAAAAAAATTTCTGTTGTGTGATCTATTCAGTGTATAATAAAGTCTATCTGATATTTGAGAAATCAAAATCATCCTACTTTCCCATTGCAGTGTTAAAAATATGATGACTATGAAAAAATAGAGACAGTAGACTCAAGCTGTTCTAATGACTTAGCCTCACTCATGAAAGCACTATATTGATAGCTCTCTCCTAATTCCAGAATGAGCAGAGATGAATTAACATGTAGTCTTTAAAATACTTTAGAACCAAACAAGGGGGTGAATAGTTAGGACATTCAGATCAAAGATGTATATCTCAAAGTGACATGTTGCTGAGTAAAACACAAACAATCTACAAAATATTTAGCATCCTTAATAACGACCAAGAAGCCCTCACTATGAAATAATAACAGGGTGAATTGAAACTACATCTAGGTAAGAAGGAAAGGTAAAAAAGAAAAAAAGAAAGAATAGATTTTTAAAATAGAATTGAGTTAAATAAAATCAGTGAAGAATAGAATTAGCATATAAAACAAGATCAGAATAAAGTCCTAAGAAAGAAGATATAATATGATAAAAAAAAATCAATTCTCCAATATTAAATATATTAAGGGAATGTAATTCTAAATGGGATTCTAATAAAATTTGCTTTGGGGATTGAATACAATAATTTTAATGTCCATATGAAAAAGTATGATCTGAGAGTAATTTAAAAAATAAATTGAAAATAATAAATCTCATTCCAAAACAAATATTTAAAAATATTGCAAGATAATAACAAGACTTCAGTATTAATTCAGACAAATAAATCAATGGAACACAATAGAATACGCAAAGACATATAATAGTATATAGGACCTCATTTTATGATGATGAGTATTTTATTTTCTTCTCCAAATAGAAAAATAGTTAAAATGAAATTAGGCCTTTAATTTATACCTCATAAATTCCAGATTAAAATTTAAAATGTAAAAATAAAATAACATAATGCCTAACAAAGGATTTAGAATATTATGTGCATATTTCAATTTTTTTTTAATAAACAAGTCAGGAAAACCAAGGTTATATGAACATAGTTACAAATTGATTCCTGAAAGAAATTTCTCATTCTCTATAACCCAATGTAGTCCAGTAGAACTTTCTGATTTGTTTTTGGGACTTGGTCTAGCGTAGCTCTTACTGTATGGCTAGACTAGCCCTGCAATGATGGCACAGCCCTTTTTGGATCTGAACTGAATTCCTAGACTGTTCAGTTGAGATGTCTTCATTCTGGCTGGTTGTTTGTCTCCCAACTCTGTACAATCTCCAGATCTCTGTGGAGTACACCTTGTAGGTGTAACTTATATTTGCTTTATATATTTTCTATGGCTTTAGATTTATTCTCAGGAGAAAAGGTAGGTAGATACCTGTTAAACCATCACAACTACTTTATTATTGCACAGTGAAACTTTCAAACAAAGTAAAATAATAATTATTGGAGATATATAAGATTACTGTATTTGTAAAATAAAAATTGACATCTCCTTTATTATTTTTCAATTAAGTGAATGCTGGTTTTTATTTTCAAAACATGTTTTTCTAGCCAAAGAACATTTTTTTTTTTTTAGCAATATAATATTTCTAGGTAAACTTGTCGTTTATTATCTATTATCAGTACTACTATTATTGTTTTACAGAGTGAAAAACTTAATGAAATGTCAAATACAGCGCAGTTTTGGAGGAGTTGAAAATACCAAGCATAGTACAATAGATATGCACTTTAATTGTTTATCTTCCATATGGCGACAAGAATGAATCCAATGTCTATTTAACTAATCAAATTTCTGACAACATACTGTTTCAGTTCATCACAAAAAGATAGTTAATCATTTCCTACTTTCTTCTAATTCCCTTGAAACCTTAAATTTCTTTTTTAACTTTAATATAAATGTAGTTATCAATCTTCTTATAGCAAAATAATTATCCAAAATATGTTATAAAAAGGTAATATTCCTGAGTAAATTTATTAAACTGTCTAATTTGTATAGGAAAGCACTTTGTTAAGAATTAGATTTAATCTACAAAATAATGTTTAAAGAACTAATATCTATTTTATGATCTTTGAAGACTATCACAACTTATGGGTCCTGGAAATCCTTAAGTAACTAAAGCAGTTCTTTATGAGATATATATAGAAATAAGGAAATATAATCTAGATGGGAGATTCCTTTATTCAGTAGTTAATGATAGCTTTAGTTTTGGTCATATTTTAAAATTTATAGCATAATACTATTTCTACCTCATTCCGTGTAGCAATAAAAGTAACCACCTCACGTTACATTTTTTGTTTATCTATGTGCCATATTTCTTTGAAAGAAAAATATAATTGTTTGGTTATGCATACTTAAATTTACAGCTATATATGATTTTTGTGCACAATTAAAATTAAAATATATTCTAAAATTTTTTCTCACTACATAGATTATAAAAAATATATATATTTTTAAATTTCAAAATGCTTGAACAAGTTGTAGTTATCCAAGAAGAGCTGACTGGAAATCTATTGAAATCCACATGCTATATATGTTTACTATGTGTTCTGTTAAATAATTCATCATTAGTTACTTTATATTTCACAATATCTTAAATTCTAACAAATACAAAACTTGTTTGAATAAGTTTAGCTGATGAATTCAAGTGTCTTTGCCCTATAGTATATACTTCTACTGGATCATGTCAGTTAGATGAATATTAACTTGGTTTTATTTTATTTTTTGTTTTGTTTCTAGGATTACCTTAACAATAGCTACTACTATATATCATATTTAATAATAAAAAAAATCTCGAGTTATTTATTTTACAAATTACATTTTTTGCATTTGATTAACTTATTTTAAATTACTTGTATGCTTGCAAAGATTTAAGTGTTTATTTTTTAATTTTAGGCTCAAAAAATGATATAGAATATTTCTAGTTTTAAATAACTAACATTATTATATGAGTGAGGTGTTATAATTTTTTAGATGTGAGATGTAGACCATAGAATATAAGCCATTTTATTAAATAAAAGTAAATCTATTAAGAGGGAAGTGGACCATATTAAAAAGAAAAGATAGAGTGAAGTATCTTTGGGGTTGAGATGAACAGAAACCATGGAAACAAACAAACAAACAAACAAACAAACAAACAAACAAAAGAAAACAGAGCATAATGAGATATTCACTTGATACTTGTTCTAGGATTCAAAAAATAAAAAAGGATGAATCCAGATTAAAATTAATCCAGATAGGGCTATTGTTTCCTACTATTTTATTGATAACAAAATGTAGAGACAATTGGTCAGATTTCACTTTCAATAAGACTCCACCACCCCGCTAGCTATTATAATTTTTAAGGAAAGTCATTTTGACTGCAATTCCACTAATAATTTTTTTTTCTTAATTTTAGTACTTCTAGTGCCAGATAAAATTACAGAGACGCACTCTCCTTTTCCCCTAACCTTTAAATATAGCAAAGCACTTTGGTAATAATTCCACAAACAATCATGAAAGTACCCTGAAAGGTGGAAGGAAGATAGACTGGCCTAGGGTCTTTTACTCTTGAAGAAGTAAATTCTCTGAGTTTATTTTACCCAGAAATGCCAACAGTCATAGGAAACAGAGAGAGAGGAAACGGAGGGGCTGGGTGGGGCGGGGCGGGGCGAGGCCAGCCCAGAGCTCTACTATTTGGCCAAACAACTAGAAATAGACAAGCCCAATAAAGACCTAGTATTCAATAAACTAGAAAGTTTACTTTTTTTGAGAGATAAGGTACTTTACTGTTATATTTTTCTTTATATATTATTTTGAAATCAGCAATAAAGTCTATTGTTATTGAAGAACTTGTACAAGTCACTTACAGGAGGGAAGATGGGTTGTTGTGGAGGTGGGCTTTTGCATTTTACTTCAATTTTCTTAAATGTTTTATTATAATTTTCCTTTTTTGAAAAAATTAGAATCAGTTGCTTTATTTTTATAAATTTTTATTGCATTTATTGAGGTGACATTGCTTAATAAAATTATACAAGTTTCAGATGTACAATACTATAATACGTCATCTGAATATTGTATTGGAATGGATTAAAGACTTAAATGTTAGACTCAAAACCATAAATTTTCTAAAAGAAAACTTAGGCATTATAAAAATACAAAATCTCAGCCCTGGCCGGTTTGGCTCAGCGGTTAGAGTGTCGGCCTGCGGTCCTGAGAGACCCGGGTTCGGTTCCCGCTAAGGTACGTACCTCGGTTGCAGTTTGTCCCCGGCCCTGGTTGGGTTGTGCGGGTGGCAGCCACTTGATGTGTTCCTTTCACATCAATGTTTCTCTCTCTCTCTCTGTTCCTCTCTCTCCCTCCCACTCTACCTGAACAAAAAATGAAAAAATGTCCTCGGGTGAGGATAAAAAAAAAAAAAATACAAAATCTCAGACATTTTTTGTAGATTTTATATATATATAAAATATGTATATATATATATATATATATATCCTTGTGAAATGTAAACAAAAAAATACACAAATAAGACTACATCAAACTAAAACCTTCTGCACAGCAAAGGAAACCATCAACTAAATAAAAAGACAACCCACCCAAAGAGAGAACATATTCAGCAACAGTACATCTGATAAGTGGTTAATATCAAGACTTCATAAAGTACTTATAAAAACTCAGTTGTTTTATTTTTTAAACTTTCATTTAAAAAAAGAGTTACATTAATTATAAGATTGCAATGTGTGAATTGTATAGCTCACTTTTTGTAAAGAATATGATTTTCTTCTTTCACATTAACCTTCATATTTAGCTAATGTATAAAAATATTATTTTTTTATTGAATATGTATTCATATAATGTAGTAAACTTTAATATTAAGTATAATATTTTGCAATCTACTCTCTTTTATGTTAAAGTTGCATAATGATTTATCTGGAATAAAAACCCTGATAAGTTTTGCCCTTTTCAGCATTTATTTATTTACTTACTCATTCATTACAATGTGATGTAAGACTGACAACAGCACGCTATGTAACAGGAGCCGTGTGCAGGGAAGACTGGCTCAACTTTTGGACATTAATGAAAAGTTCTATCTTTATAATTTTTCTGTAGATGTATTCTGTTCCTAAAAATGCAAATCTATGAAATGTATCTTCTACTTTTAGTTTTCTAACTCTTTATTCAGAAATAGATTTTGAAATTTAATCAATTTTTTGTCATCTACTGAGAATAATATATGGAATTTAAATAATGAACAGTATTTAACAAAAACTAAAAAAAACCAAGTGCTTAGCTGGTATGAATTCTTGGCACTTGACAAAGATTTTCCTCCTCTATTCATAAGAGAGAAGAAAGAGTCCAGTCATGTCTTAATCTTTCTTTTACTTTTTATTTTTGATAATTCTACTAATTTTTTATGAGGGTTTATGGTATGTTATCTTTCACTTTATTTCAAAATAATCTATGTGATAGATGAACTCAGTCAATTTTCTTTAATTTTATTTTTTAATTACATTTGTCATACAATATTATATTAGTTTCAGGTATACAACATAGTGATTAGACATTTATATAACTTAAAAAGTGATCTCCCTGATAAGCCAAGTACCCAACTGATTCTATATGTAATTATTACAATATTACTATGTTCCCTATGCTGTACTTTACATCCCCGTGACCATCTTCATAACTATTGTTAATATTTTCAAAGAAGTAATTCTTGGTTTCATAACAGAGTTTGCTATTTTCTTACCTGTTATATTATTTTTCATATACTAAATAATTTTATCTGAAAGGTAGCTAATTTCTCCAAAATGTCTATCGACCATTCTTTATAATTAATAAATACATAAAAAATTGTCACAATTTTTAAAAAAAATCTGAAGAAATTACATCTATTTATAAATATATTAAAATATAAAAACTGATAATAGTGATATCAACTTGTTAGGAGAAAGTTGAATTCTGTTTAACAATTGTAATAGTCGAATGCATATATATATATATGACATATTACTGGTGTCTAGTTTAGAGTATATCTCTATTTATCTATCTATCATTCTCCATGTTTGTGGGTTTTATATACATTATATAGCCAGCAAAACTTTGCAGCTATGTTATGTACTAATCTAACTAAACCATTAGGAAAATCTTTCAGTAAACTAAGAAAAGAATAAATTATGCTTTTGTTGGATTTGTTTTCAATTGAAATCATCAGTTATTCAAGGGTGGCTGAAAAATATCTTTAATGATAGCAAGAATTGTACCCTAAGACTTTGTATTAGCTAAATAAAGTCTTGAGGCATTACCACAAAAATATGTGCTTTTATGTCATTTTGAAAGCATAAGAGTGGAAAAACATAGCTTATTTAGAGCTAAAGAGATTATAGAAGATGGAATAATAATGAAGTGGAAGATTCAGATGAAAATGATATATTAAAAACAGAGTTCTTTGTATGATAGACAAAAAAGGATCAAAAAGTACAAAGGACATTTAGCAAATAAAAGAGTGGTAAATCAAAGCTTGGGATAAAGGAGTAATAATGTCAGCTGGTTTCGAAGATGATTCATGTTGAGATAGGATAAAAATCGTGTCATTCAAAATTCACTTCTAACACAAGAAAGTTGAATACATTATATAATTTAAAAGTAGAAAAAATATACAAATACATCAGGAAAATCTATTTAAAATTCAATTTCTCATCTACTCATAAAGTGGAAAATGTCCTTTTGTTTGAAATGTTTTTCACTTGGTATACCAAGATATTATGAGAAGCTAAGAGCAAAAAAATATTTAAGGGATTATGGTAATGGCATTTAAAATAGCGTGAAGAAACGATAGGATTATCATGAATAAAAAATGTCATGGACTGTTCTTGGAATTCTATTTCTTATTTTATGAGTGTTTTATAATAGCAAAGTATACTTTAAATGGAATATGGAAGGGGATGCACTTGACTGGAATCCTTACAGCAAATGGTTTGACAGATCCTATTTTTGAACACTGAGTCTTATTTTCAGTTATAATTATGCATATATTTTTGCCTCAAATCTATTCTTTAGCTGTCAACCAAGCAATTATTAATGGATTTTATAGCAATTTTAAATGTTTAGGATAAAAATAAATTGTACTACATAAAACATAAACCAAATCATGTTTACGATTGAATTAAAGCAAATATATAAAGATCTTAAAATAAAATGAAAAGGCATATGTAAGTGTGTGTGTGTGTGTGTGTGTATTATTTTGACACAGATGTGTGATTGACATATGGTTTCCTCTGATGTCTTTTTATTTTACATAGTATTTTCTTAAACCCTTTGAAAAGTATTTGTGAATTTATATTTTGTTTTGAAAGAAGTATAAATTTCAGAACAATTTAGTATATTAATATTATGTTATTGCTAAAGGCCCTCTCACATTTTGAAAAGAGAATCCATCTGTAATAAGATTTAGTATCTATGAGCCAAAGTAAGAATACATAATATTATTGTGTATAATAAGTGTGCTGGTTCTAAACATAAATATGTGAGTCAAAATCTAGTTTACACATAAAGTGTTACTCAAAAATATAGTATTGCCTTATTTGTAGAAAATCATTGTTTTTAGGTTAACAAAATTTTAAACTTTCTATTTAGAGTTGAATGTCTACTAAAAAGGGAGCTAAATATGATGGAAATGCAGGGAAACGGACTAAAACATGTAAAAAATGAAAAATGCATCCATTTCTCAATCTCTCTCTTTCTCTTGTTTCCTCCTACCCACTTCTTCTCTCCCTTCCTTTTAATGTTGGAAAATATTTGGTTATGTTTTAGCAAAAGGTATGAGAATTCCTACTAAGAAATGCATACTTGTGTTGGGAATATGTTCTACTATGTTTTCTTATCTTAGGACATGGTGTCTAGGAAGTGGGTGTTGTCCAGACTCAAGGCTTTGTTAAGAAGAAAGACCACTTGCAAATAAAGACAGGACAATTCTGAGGTATTGGGATTAGGGGAAGAAATCCCTCTAAGATGAATTCAGTGGGAGAATCACCTCCCCATCTCCTCCCTCCTAATTTGATGACTGGTACTTGACCTAAGTCTCATAGAATAAACATATCATTTCATGGCTAAACTAGGACACTTGAAGAGTAAAAAAAAAAAAAAAAAAGTACTGTTGTTAATTATTTTTCAAAACATAGAGTAAATTAAGACTGTTCTGGCAAATTGGGGCATAATTTAATTAACTAGGGGATACTGGAAAAAGATAAAAAGTGTAACAGAGGATAATAAATTATTTATTGTGTGTCTATAATGTTAATCTTATATATATGTCTTACAAAGCCTAATGTGAAATTTGAAATGGTTATTAATTATTTTGTGGAATTGTGTTTTTCTATGGACTGAAAGAGATTCTATGCACTGTCATTTTGTGGATGAGGAACAGAAAATGTATTTGTGGAGATGAAGATTAAGGGAAGAAATTAAACCCAGGTTCTCATCCATGCTCAAGGTTATCCCATCAACAACAACAACAAAAAAATAGCAGCCACTACTGTGTGCCTGTGCCTGTGTATGTTCATATGAGCACTTACCTGCATACGCTTACTCACTTCATGCCATCTCTCCTTTTATTGCCATAATGCTGCATTCCTCTACTTCACAGGCAAGATTTTTGCAGATTCTACTGGCCTTTATTGTTTTATTAGTCCCTACCAGGGGACTTGTGTTATTAAGCTCTTCTGGTTATCGTTATCAAGCCAACAGACATTCTTCTACCCTCTTTCCTATTAATACTATACTGAAATGCTTACAGGTGCTGAGTGAAGATACTTTGATTTTAAGAAAGGATGTACTAGCTCCTTTTGCAGTGACAGGCATATGCCCATGAAATAATTGGGAATTTCTTCTGGAAATTTACATAGACGTTCTTCCTTTAGAAAAGGGGCATGTATGAGAGAAGGGTTGAAATTTACCATTGTGTTTCTTTCCTCCTGTCACAAATACAGCTAGTTCTGGGCTGTAGCTGCCATCTTGACACAAGTGACATAAGAGCCAAGACACTAAAGATGAGAGGGTGAGTGGACAGATATTGAACTTTTGAAGATGATAAACCATCAACCCTGAGACCACTAATTTTCACATAATAAGCTGTCTGACCTTTTTATTAAAAAAAAAAGATTTCGCCCTGGCCGGTTTGGCTCAGCGGTTAGATCATCGGCCTGTGGTCTGGAGAGACCTGGGTTCGGTTCCCGCTAAGGGCATGTACCTCGGTTGCAGTCTGTCCCCGGCCCTGGCTGGGTCGTGTGGGTGGCAGCCACTCGATGTGTCCCTTTCACATCGATGTCTCTCTCTCTCTCTCTTCCTCCCACTCTATCTCAACAAAATGTTGAAAAATGTCCTCTGGTGAGGAAAAAAAAAAAAATTAAAAAAAAAAAAAAGATTTCTAGCCTGGCCCGTGGGCTCAGTTGGTTGGGCATCATCCCGTGCACAGAAAGGTTGGCAGTCAATTCCTCCTCCTCATTTTCCTTCTCTATGAAGTTGCTGTGAGCAGGCTCAGTCCCTGGTAGGAAGGTGCTGGAGGCAGCCCAATTGATGTTTCACTCATACATCAATGTTTTTCTCTGTCTCTCACCTTCTCTGTTCCTCTGTCTCTAAAAAAAACAAATTTAAAAAATCAATAAAAATGTTTTTTAAAAAATAAAAATAAGTAATGATTTCTAACTGAATTAAAGTACCATTTGACACACTGAAAAAGTCCAAAGCTAAAGAACCATTCAAATGGATGTTTTAATGTTGCATCCGAATGAGTTGGATTTAGGTACACAAATCTTCCAGAAATAATTATAAGTAAAAGTAGAAAGAATAACAAATTAAGGATATGTTTATCGCCCTGGCTGGTTTGGCTCAGCAGTTAGAGCGTCGGCCTGTGGTCTGGAGAGACCCGGGTTTGGTTCCCGCTAAGGGCACGTACTTCTGTTGCAGTTTGTCCCCGGTCCCGGTTGGTCGTGCGGGTGGCAGCCACTCGATGTGTCCCTTTCACGTGGATGTTTCTCTCTCTCTCTTCCTCTCTCGCCCTCCCACTCTATCTGTACAAAAAATAGAAAAATGTCCTCTGGTGAGGATTAAAAAAAATAAAAAGATATGTTTATCAACATAGAGGGTAGAACTATAACCGAATACCAGACTAAGAAGTTAGACTGAAGTGGAACACAACCAGAGTATATTTAAAATTTTTTTTTGGAGAAGAATTCTTTAATTTGTTTTCACATGTCACCAAACTAATCTTCAGTCATATCATTAATCCTTCAATTGATTTATATTTACACAATCCTGTTTTTAATTACTAAATGTATTTGTTTCTTATTTTCTTATTTAACATGGTAGACTATTAATTTCTCATGGGAGTGACATTGTTTCAAAATATGTTTATGGAAGCAAATTAGATTTTATCCTTCTCTCTATATATATCTTCCCTCTTGTACCAAACACTACATCTTAAAGATTGATTCCCCTATTCAGTTGTTTGTGTGTTTATTTGTTTTGAGGGTTTTGTTCCAGTTTGATGCCCATCTAACATGATAATTTTTCTTAAACATTTGATGAATTTAGACTGCTGGTTTATATGTATAATTCATATTCAAGGCTGCTCAGTATTCATTGGTTTCTCCACTCATGTAAAATCACCATTCCTCCTGAGTGAGCACTAATGATGATTACAGGAGACCTGGTCACGGCACGTGTTCGGGGATTCACAGACAAGCTGTCTGTTTTCTGTGTTTGAAGAAGTTCCCTCCCAGGTTTAGAAGATCTCTGCCCATCACAGTGACATATAACATTATATGTGGCATTGCTCTAGTTTTCCTCCCATAGCAAAATGTCCAGAGTAGAGTTTTCCTGTAGTAAAATGTTCCCATAGCTTCTATTGATAAAGCTGTACTTTCTTCTCATAGGACTTTATCCTAGAAAAATAATAATAATAAGTACTACAACCATTCAACTGGCAGCTAGGGCTGGACTATTTTTCTGTATTTCTACTGCTAATTACTTCAACACTTTCCTACTATGTGACCCAAACCACAGCTCTTTATATTTCTCATCTTTGAAAATTATTTCCGTCTTTCGAAAAAAAAATACACTTCTCAGACTTTCACTCATTTACCTATACTGAGTTCTGATTCTTTCAGCTTCATTGTGTTACCCTATCCAGTTTATAACTTTGTAATGTTTCTAGTCCTCATTAGTAGGTCATTTGGCTACAGGATTATTCGTGTTGTCGTTACTTCTTCTGTCTTGCAATGGGATGTTGTCAGGCAAGAAAGATGTTATGGACTGAATACTCATTTGCCTAAAATTTTATGTTGAAGTCCTGCCCTTTCACCCCAATGTAATGATTTTTAGAGATAGGGCCTTTGAAAGCTAATTTAGTAAGGAGGTCATGAGTGTGGAGATTTCATGATAGAATTAGTACCTCTATAAGAAGATACATTAGAACTCTCTCTCTCTCTCTCTCTCTCTCTCTCTCTCTCTCTCTCTCTTTTCCCCTCTCTCTCCTCTCTCTGTTCTTTCTGTATGTACACACAGCAGGGGTCATGTGAGGACTCAGAAAGATGGGGTCATTGCCAAGTCAAGAAGAGAGTTTTTATCAGAACCGGATCATAAGAGCCTGGTGTTCTAGTACTCAGAAAAATGGGAAAATAAATCTTTGTTGCTTAAGCCACCCAGTCTAGGGTACTTTGTTATGGCAGCTTGATTGAGCTGACCGACACAAAAGATTAAAAAAAATAGTTTAGTCTGCCATCTTAACTGGAAGCCACACATCATTTTTGTACTTCTAACCATTGCTTCCTTCTCAAAATGCCGTTGCCACTACCACCTTCTCCATCACCTCTTCCTCCTCCTTCTCCATGAAGTAGCCTTCACATTTCCCTTCTAATCCTATTGGTTTTCTTACGGATGGTCCTTTTATAGTTTTTCTTCCCATGTCCATATTTTAAATGTTAATATTTTAAGACTTTTTATTGCTTACAAGTTACTCTTCCCTTAGCAAAACCTCTTCATTACCCTGGCTCCAGTTAGTACGTCTGTGCTGACTTGTTCTAAATCTAACCCACAAGAGCCTTTTAAGCCAGAATGAAAGGCCCATATTTTATTCTCAGTCTACTGGGAAGACACTAAAGAGTCCTGAGCATCTAAGTGCTGTAGTTCTCTTTCATTTTGTAGAAAACCACTCTGTTTTATAGGCGGGCGAGAATACACGATATAAAAATTTCATTTCACAAATTCCACTTCTTCTACAGCTTGAACGTATTCTCTTAATGGTATCTCACTGCTTCTTATTTGCCCAGCTGTTCTCACTCGCTGATCCTTTAAACAAACCCTGCCTTACTGGAGTGGATGTAGTTATTTTTATTAAGCCAAGATAAACTCCTCCTTTGAATAAGGTAAGCATTAATCACTCTAAAATGATGCAATTAAAAATTTCATATTTTTTTCAAAGAAGACAGAAAGAAATGGGTTCTGAGATTAGAAACACCAATATCCATAATAGTTTG